>NW_007246482.1:197585-200413 GCF_000164805.1 Carlito syrichta
CACGCCCGGCTGATTTTTTGATTTATTGTAGAGCTGAGGTCTCGCTGCCCAGGCCGGTCTTGAACCCACGGGCTCAGGCAATCCACTCATCTCAGCCTCCCAAAGGCGCGGGATTACAGGCTGAGCCACCGAGCCCGGCATACAAAGCTGTTTCTATAGGGCCTGCAATGATGAATCAGGCTTGGAAGCTTCTGTTGAGGACTTGCTTCCTAGGGGGAGGCAGATGTGAGAAAAAGGACATTTAGAATGGAGTCCCCATACCTTCATTAAATGCCTACTGTCACATGGGTGTGTTCTGAGTACCAAAAGGTAAAAAGATAGTCTTCTCTCTCCAGAAGTTTATAGTGTATCAGTAGAGATGAGACGGGTACTTAAATAATCGTGTAAAATGTACTAAATGCCAGGCACGTGATAGGTGCCTTTTAAAGCCTCTCTGGGTGAAGGAGGTGAATTGCCGTGGGAGTTCAGAGGAGAGAATTTGCTTCTGACTGGAATATATTAAGGGAATCTTTGTAATGGCATTTGGGTCAGGTCTTGGAAATCAGTTGTATTTGGACAACCAGAGAAACAGCAGAAAGCAGGGGCAATTCAGATAGGGGAACAGTATAAATAAAGGCAGGGAGTACCTTTTATTTTAAACTGCTCTATTGAGATATAATTTACATGCCATGAAGTTCACCTATTGTAGGTGTATGAGTCAATGCGTTTAAGTCTATTTAAGAGTGTGTGACCACCACCATAATCCAATTTTAGAGCTTTTCCACCATCCCCAAAAGAAAGGGCTCATCAACAGTCAGGCTGTCCTCCCACCCTTCCCACCACCATGGCCATTGGTAACCCCTAATCAACTTTCTATCTGTTTATTCCGGATGTCATTCCGTGTGGGTTGTTTCCACTTCTTGGCTGCTATGAATAATGCTGCTGTGAGGATCCATGTACAACTTTTGTGTGGACGTATGTTTTTCATTCTCTTCCATTAGGAGTGAAATTGATAGGTTAAATGGTAGTTCTATGTTTAACCTTTTAAAGAACTGCCAGATTGTTTTCCAAAGTTTCCATATCATCGCCTACACTTGCTATTATCTGTCTTACTGATCTTTGCATCTGGCAAGTATGAAGTGGCATCTCTTTGCGGTTTTGATTTTTATGTCCATAGTTAATTATGTTGAGCAGCTTTTCATATGATTATTAACCATATGTATATCTCTTTTTTTTGAGTAATGTCTATTCCAATCTCTTGCTGTTTGTTTGTTTGTTTGTTTGTTTGTTTGAGTTGGGATCTCACTCTGTTACCCAGGCTGGAGTGCAGTGGCACAATCACAGCTTGCCAAAGCCTTGACTTCCTGGGTTCAATCAATCCTTCTGCCTCAGCCTCCCAAGTAGCTGAAACTGCAGGCCCCATCACACCCAGCTAATTTAAAATTTTTTTTGTAGACACAAGATCTTGCTATGTTTGCCTAGACTGTTCTGGAACTACTGGGCTTAAGTAATCCTCTTGCCTCAGCCTCCCAAAGTGCTAGGATTCCTGGTGTGAGCCCCCATGCCCAGCCATTTTTCAACTGGATTATTGAGCCTCTTATTATATAATTGTAAGTATTCTATGTCCTGGGTCCTAGACTCTTATCAGATGTAGGATTTTCAGGTGTTTTTCCCACCCTGTGTCTTTTCACTTTTTTCATGGCATTCTTTCAAAGGCAAAAGTTTTATATTTGTATAAAGTCCAGCTTATCCATCTTCTTTTTACTGCCTGGGCTTTCAGTGTTGTATCTCATGTTCTATTTCTTAACCCAGGGGTGGGTTCAGGATATGGAAGCTCACTGAGCTGCTGTGACCTGTGCATTTTTCTGCACATGTAGGACTTCAGTAGCCAGTTCTTTTTTTAAGGGATTGCTGATAATTGGCATCTTCTAGTTGGTCTTCATGAGGGCCGACTGGGCCAATGCATGAGTCTGGCTACACTCAGTGCTGATACCTGGGAATGGGGGTTGTTCTTGTAGTTATTACTAAAACCTAGCTCTGTGCCTTATTGGGTGGTGATCTTGTCCCTACATTTTCACCTCGCTGGGCTTCACTTTCCTCATCTGTAAAATGGGTCAACACCACTCACTTTCACCAGGGCTACCAGGGACCTCGGTGAGGCAAGATGCCACACCATCAAGTCTGAAGTCTATCTCAAAGAGACCCTCAGGAAGACTCAGGGTATTGAAACAAGAAAGAGGAAAAAGAAAAATGAAAGTCACGATTGAAGAGAAGCAAATTGTCTGTGCGATAAGGGTTGGGGCGGCTGCCAAGAGCTGGGTGTGGGGCGGGCCCTCCGAGTTTCCATGAGCAGGGCTGGCCAGGCCTAGGAAGACATGAAGGGGGTGTTGGCCAGAAGGTGGCTTCCAGAGGAGCAGGGCCTGGCGATGCCAGGGCACACGCCTTGGGCAGGACTGGCACTCTAGCTCGGCTTTAGGCTTTACGCCTAGCTGGTGTCCAACCGAAGCTCACTGTGGAAGAATCGGAAGCCAGACCACCCCTTGTAGCACTTTACCCCCCACACTGGTTGCCCCATTTGTTTTTTTGTTGTTGTTGGGTTTTTTTGCATCTTGTTATTTATTTTTTTATTTTTTATTTTTTTAAATCAATATTTTGTATTATGATATTGTGGGGTACAGTTAAGGGTTAGGTATACAAATATGCTTCATTCAGGCCCCCTTGTTGATAACACGTGTCTCCCCATCCCCAGACAGATGTTTACTACCGTTAATCCCATCCCCCTTCCCCCCCATAGTTTCCCACCACTGTCAGTCATTTTCTTATGGTAATACATTGGATGATCAAGGTCC
>NW_007246482.1:200494-224294 GCF_000164805.1 Carlito syrichta
GGCTGCGTGGTATTCCATCATGTATATGTACCACATTTTTTTAATCCAGTCCTCTTTTGATGGACAGCATGGTTGGTTCCAGGTTCTTGCTATTGTGAACAACGCTGCGATAAACATACGTGTGCAGGTATCTGTTTTATAGAGTGATTTGAGTTCTTCAGGGTATATTCCCAGTAGGGGGATTGCAGGGTCATATAGGAGGTTGATGTTTAGAGCTTTTAGGAATCGCCACACTGCTTTCCACAGAGGTTGCACTAGTTTACACTCCCACCAACAGTGTAGAAGTGTTCCCTTTCGCCACACCCTCTCCAGCAACTGTTATTTTTTGAGTTGTTGATAATTGCCATTCTGACTGGAGTTAGGTGGTATCTCAGTGTGGTTTTGATTTGCAACTCCCTGATGATTAGTAAGGTTGAGCATTTCTGGTTGCCCCATTTGATTCCAGTCCTCCCATCTTTGCCCTAACAATCCTGTACCCCCAGTCCCACCTCCTCTGTGCCTTTCTTGTTGCAGAGGTCTTGAGGAAGACGTCGCTGCTCTTCTCCATCACAGGCCAGGTTTTTAGGGGCCTGAAGCTTATACTATTGGGGAAGGGATAACACGTATAGAGAAAAGGCACAGATCATAAGTCTACGAAGGTGCAATGGTGTTTCCCAAACTGAGCATGTTCATGTAAACAGACACCCAACTCAAGAATCAGACTATTCTCCAGACCCCAGAGGCCTTCCGATGCCCATTTCTTGTTACCAGCCCCCTAGGGGTCACTCCCTCTTGACTTGTAGCACCATAGATGAGTTTTGCCTGGTTTTGAACTTCATATGAAGAAAATCATCCCGTGTGTACCCCTAGTGTCTGGCATCTTTTACTTACCGTGTTTGTGAGATTCAACTGAGTCATTGCATGGAATTTACTTGGTTCTTTCCTGTTCCTGTAGTATCCTTGGAATGATTACACCACAACTTACACATCTCTCCAACAAGTGCTGGACTTTCACGTGGTTTGCAGCTCTGGGATATTTTGAAAAAGCTGCTATGAACATTCTTGCATGTGTCTTTGGAGGTCATATGGTCTCATTTCTGTTGGTTATGTATACATGAGGGGAACGGTGGCCAAATACAGATGGGCGAACACTCAGCTTTAGAAGATGCAGGTACTACGAGTCGCTTTCCAAAGTGTTGCAGTGATTATGCTCCCCTCCCAGCCATGCAGGAATATTTCTGATCCATGTCATCACTGATACTTTATGTGTGCGTGTGTACAGTATGTTATAGTTAATATATTACACACACACACAAACACACACGCACACAGGCATGCACACACACATACTGCCCCCTTATTCTTAACCCTAGTATTTCCTTCCTGGCACATCCCACTCCACATTTGTGACCTGCTTGAATGCTCTGTAAAGACAGGCCAGTCTTCGGGACCTAAGTCAGCACCTGGCCCATATTAGGGGCAAAAAAAAAGAAAGATATATAAATATACACATAGTATATATATATATTTTTTTCATTTTAGTCATTCTGGTGAGGAAGCTGTGCTATCACTTAATTTTAATTTTGAGGGACCACTGTTAAGAAAAAGAACATAAAAGAAAATTATGAATATAAAATTGGGCAGAAAAATAAATATTTATTAAGGATGGGAAGAGAAATCACAATAAATTGCCTGAGACTTTCAAGTGCACCCTTCTGAGAGTTTTTGAGGTTATTTCCCAGAAATGCTTGCATTCAAATGTTTCCTGATAACCACCTGGCTCCTCTCCTGCCTGGAACATTCCACAACTTCCTGTCACTCCCAGGGCCCTGTGCAAGCAAGTCTCTCTGGAGCTGAAATGTCATCAGCTTCCTAGGAAGTCACCTCTCCTGGCCCTCCCCTCTGGCCCCTGCTCATCTTCCCAGTCCCACTCACCCTTTCCTGGGCTGACTCTGTCTTCTTAGGCTCTCAGCTTCTATAGTAGCTTCCAGAGAGGGCTTTCCGGGCCTCCTTTTCTGAGATGCTCTCATCTCACAAGTTCATGTCAGTGATGGGTAACAACAGAGTAGAAGGTTAGGAGCAGTTACTGTGGACCCCGTCTGCCTGGCTGGCATCCCAGCCCCACCATCTTCTAGCTGAGTGACCTTGGGCCTTTCCCCAAACGCCTCTGGGCCTCAGTTCCCTCATCTGTAGCATGAAAATGGTGTGGGTTGAGTATCCCTAATCTAAAATCCCCAAACCTGAAATGCCGCCAAATGAAGCATTTTGAGTGCTGACATGACACTTAGGAAAAGCTCGTTGGAGCATTTGAACTCTAGATTTTCAGATCAGGGATGCTGAACCAGGAAGCATAATGCAAATATTTCAAAATCAAAACACCCAAACAAACCCCAATCCAAAGCCCTTCTGGTCCCAAGCATTTCTGATAACAGCCACGTGACCTGTGATGCTGGCACTGCTTCACGGTGTGACTGGAGGGTCCACCTTGCTCTTGCACGAGCTGGTCTTGAAAGAGCCGCCTCCTGTGTCCAGGCCACCCCACCCCTCTCGCCTGAGGTCAGCAGCCAACTCCTCCCTGCTTGCCCTATAACAGGAACCGGTTAGATAAATGAGCCTTGGCCACCACCCTGCTCTCGCCTTCCTCTGACCTCTGATCTGCGGTCAGAATCCCTGCTGGCTTCCCCATGCACAGCCCTTTATGGCTTATGGGGTCTGTTCCCTCTCGAAATCGCATCCTGGATTGAGTAACAGGACAGCAACTGGGAGAGTCCGTGTGGCAGAGGCCTGAAGGAGGTGACTGGCTTCCTCCACGTCACAAGGGACAGGTGGGAGATGGGACACCTGCCGGGGATTCCTGGGTGGGGCTGCCTCCCCCGGGTGTGTCAGGGCCTCTCTCAGCCCTTCCAGTGACCACTGCAGGCTGACCACATAGGAGGTACTTAGGTTCGCTCAAGACAGGTGGAAAGAGGACTCTGGAACAGTGGGTATGCCCTTGGCCCCCACCTGTGCCTCGGTTTCCCCATCTGTAAATGGAGTTAACTTACTGAGTAAAGGCAGATCCCTGTTTCTGCTGGCCTGGTTGGTATTTCTCCTTACTATCTCTGTCTGTCCATCTTCTCCAGGACAACTTTGGAAGGAGCTGAGGGGAGATGGGACTGGAACATTCCCATCTCCCCTCAATTGGGAACTGGCAAAGCCATGGTGAGAACGAGAGTTTCCACTCGAGCCTCTGGTTTCCCTCTTGACCCCAGGAAGTGACGGAGAGCACTGTTCGGAGAAGCATCTCTCCTGCCATTTTAAAGGATGTTGAGGCTTGCGTCTCAGGGTCGGTATGCCCAGAGGTTCTCAGTGAACAATTAGGAGTTTACCAGCCCCCCCCAGAAGATCCCCCAACTTCACCAGGTGGGCAAGGAGCAGATGTAATATTGGACAACTGTTGTGAAGTGTGGCCCCATGCCCAAATCAATGGTGCTGCAAACCTCCTCAGTTCCCACCCTCACTTCTCCCACATGACAGCCGAGGCAACTAAGGGCCAGATAATCAGAATCCAGTCAGGGATTCTGTGGCTCATGGCTTAGACTTCTTTCTTTCCCCTGCTCATTATCCATTGTTTTTAGCAGCTTTGTTGAGCTATAGTTCACATGCCTTGCAATTCACACCTTTTTTTTTTTGAGTCGAGGTCTCACTCTGTTGCCCAGGCTGGAGTGCAATGGCACTTTCACAGCCACTGCAGCCTCAACCTGCTGGGCTCAGGTGATCCTTCTGCCTCAGCCTTCCAAGTAGCTGGAACAGCACACGCCACCACACCTGGCTAATTTTCTGATTTATTGCAGAGACGAGGTCTTGCCAAGTTGCCCAGGCCGGTCTCAAACCCCTGGACTCAGGCAGTCCTCTCGACTCTGCCTCCCAAAGTGCTAGGATCACAGGCGTGAGCCACCATGCCCTGCGGCAGCTCACACTTTTAAGGTGCACAGTTCAAAGTCTTTTTGTAGAGCTGTGTATCCATCCCCCTGTCCATTTCAGAACATTTTCATCACCCCTGCAAGAAACCCTGTACCTTGTCAGTCCTCCTTGCTTCACTCTGCCAGCCCTAGGCAACCTCAGTCTCCATGCTGTCTCTGTAGACTTACCTGTTCTGGACATTGCATAGAAAAGGAATCATACAACATGGCCTTTTGGCTCTGGCTTCTTTTACTTAGTGTGCTGTCATGGCATAGTGTGTGTCAGTGCTTTGTTCCTTTCTGTTGCTTAATAATAGTCCACCGTATAGATATAATGCATTTATATTATCCATTGATTAGCTGATTATCATTTGGGTTGTTTTCACTTTTTGGCTACTGTGCATAATGTTGCCATGAACATTCACATATAATTTTTGGCATGGTCATAAGTTCTCACATCTCTTGGGTATACAGCTGGAGTCAGAATTGTTGGGTCACACAGAAACTCTGTATTCATGGGCCCTGCCTTGCAACTCTGACCTTCTCAGACCTTGGGGTGCTGTCAGGGGCATAGCGGGGTGCTTGCTCCTTCCAGTGCCCGGGGCCTGGGGAACAAGCCCTCCCTCCACTTCTCAGGCCCTTCTGTGAGCCATGGAAGAGTAGATTGGATTCCCACCTCTGCCTGCCATCGACCTGCTGGGTAACTTTGAGAGAGCTGTTTTATATCGCTGAGCCTTAGTTTGCCCATCTAGGAAAAGAGATGATGATCCCCGTCGCCTGTTCTGAGGACTAGCTGAGAGCATAAAAACACAGCTTAGCATTCATTCATTCATTCCTTCATTCATTCACCATGTTCACTGGTGGCCTATGATGTGTCACACACTGTTTATAGCAAGTGAAACAAACAAAACCCCAGCCTTACAGGCTGATTTTTTTATATGTGAAGCATCTTGCTTAAGACTCCCAGAACACCCACAGGTTACCCCATCTCCCAGGAAAAGAAACAGAGAGCTCTCAGGAGCCCAGTTGCCCGAAGCACCTGCCCTCAAGCCTGCCCTGAAAACCCCTGTGCTCCCTGTGGGGGCCCAGTATGGCACCTGGAGCAGAGTGGGACTCAAAAAAGCTGATTCCAAGTCCTTTGGACTTAGGACATTTGAGGACTGAATTTTTCTAGCTTTTATTGGAGCATATCACACACACAGAAAGAGCTTTATTGCATGTATACAGTTGGTGCATTTCCACAGACTGTAGGTTCTTGTTCACTCAGTACCTGGATTAGAAAATCAAAACTGTCCCACCCTTGAAGCCCCTCATGCTGCCTGCTGGTCTCTGCCTCCTGGGGGCCTGGTCCCAGCTGCTAATGAACTTCCTGGGGGTGGGATCCTACTCAGTCCTTTGTGTCTGTCTCCCACTCTGCATGGGCCTGTGCGGCCTGCAGCTGTGTGTTGGAGATCCACGGTCTCTCTCAGCTGGAGCACCGTCACTTGTGCTTGTAATGGCTCCCCTGGGCTTGCCCTCTTGAAATGGAACACAGGGCTTCACGGACTCACAGGTGTGTGTCCCTGTGCCTCTGCCCAGGCCTGTCTGGGAGGGACGTGGGGAGGCCGAGGAGTGTACGTTCTGCCCTAGCCCCGGCCCCAAGGTAAACGTGCTGCTTGGAGGCCCCAGCCTGGCCTCTGCCCTGTGCCCCTCCTTCCTGGACTCCATCAACTTTCTGTTATGCTGGACTTGGCTTGCACCGAGGGGTGAGCTGGCAGGCATCCTAGGTAAACAAGGGCAGCTGGAGAGGAGAAAGGCTTTAGGGGCGGAGGATGGACCCAATCAGAACCCTTGCCAAGAGGGTTGTCCAGGCTCATGGGAAGCCCCTGCCCCTAGTGCCCTGGAGTATGGCAGACAGGGAGTGCAGAGAGAGACCAGGCCTCTCTGAGCCAGGCCCTGCCCTGGGGAGGGCAGGAGGCGTGGGTTCCAGGCTCAGTGCTGCAACTCACCAGCGATGTGACTTTGGGCGGCTTGCTTAACCTCTCTATGCCTGAGTTTTTTACTCTTATAAAATGGGGAGAGTAAATACCTCAGTGCATGCAAAAATTTCCAACCTGCGGTAAATGTTGGCCATTATGATGTGAATGTGCCAGCAGCAGCTAAGTACCTTATGTAGCTGTTACACTGAAATTGCGGTAGATATCATGCCATCCCCATTCAACAGATAAGGAAGTAGAGGCTCAGAGAGGGTGAGAACCTGCCTGAAGCCACATGAACTGTGGCAGAGCCAGCTTTGATTCAGAGCCCAGGTCCCTCACCCCAGGCTAGGAGCTGAGCTTGGATGGGGACCTGGCAGCCTGGAGCTGCCACGGAGCGGGACCCAGCACTGGACTACAGGGCCCTGGACTCAGCCGTCGCGTCGGGTTTGGGGAGCGGGACCTCAGGTTCATTTTCTCTGTCTGTAAAATGGGCCTGTGTGACTTGTGGGGTTGGTATCCTTCCCCTTCCCGAGCTTCTGGCTAGGGGCCCCAGCAGTGGGGCAGGCCTAGGGGCTGGTCTGAGAGGCCCCTGCACCTGCCCAGCCTCAGCAGACTTGGCTGGCCCAGCCCTGCCCCTGCCTTTTGGGGGACAGGTATCAGGCCTGGGGGCCAGAGCTTGAGTCTTGAGTCTGCTCGGACCCCCTTGCTGGGAGCGGGCCCTGCCCCTGCCCCTGCCCCTGCACCCAGGTTGCTCCAGAACACGGAGCAGGCATGTGGACTGCAGAACCCAGGCTGCCAAGTGCTGCAAAGGACTTTCCATGACATGCTGAGGAGATCCAGAGGACAAAGCAGTTGGCTGCAGTCTGGGAAGGCTTCACAGAGGAGGCTGCTTTGGAGCAGGGTTTTGCGGGCTGAGTAAGAGTCCCTTAGGTAGAGAGGATCTTCTTAGCAGACGGAGTGGCAGTAGGTACCAGCTGCTGCATCCCCATCCTCGCCTACCATCTCTGTTTTTCAGGGGGCTAGAAGCCCCTGCCAGCTAGTTTCTAGTGAAGATCTGCCAGTGGGGAGCAGGCAGGAGGACGGGAGATGCCAGCCTCCCATGGCTTGGGCCACACTGACGGTCACAGGCGCTGGTTGGCTCTGGGCTGCTGGTGGCGCTGGTGACGGTGCTGCTCATCCAGATTTCCAGGCCACGCCCCTCATCCTGCCTGCTCCTTCCACTCCACAGCACCTCTGGAATCAGTTTCCCTTCTGAACTCCCTCTCTGCCTGAAATAGCTTTGCGGTTTCTGTTGCCCAGCCAATGACTTATTGATACGGTGCTCCAGCTGCCCCAGCCAGCGCCAGGGGGCAGAATTCAAGGAACAGAAGGATCCAGCACCCAGAAAATGTGACATTGTGTCTCTGTTTTGATTTTTTTATGTGCACGTCATGTCTTCCCGCATGAGGTCCCTGAGGGTGGGGACTGTCCCTCATCTGTTCATTCAGCAGGAATTCCTCAGTGCCTCGTGGTGGGGAAGAGACGAAGCACTGCCTCCCCGCACTCACAGACGTGCAGGAAGACCAGAGCCTCCAGGACCAGCTGCCCTGGCGACCGCGCACGCGACATGCAGCCAGTCGAACTGAGATGGGCTGTCAGCGTCAAAAACACATCACTTGTCAAAGACGTCATATGAAAATGAGAATGTAAAACATCTCACTGATAAGCTTTATATTGATTTCGAGTTGAAATAATGTTTTGGATACATTGGATTACATAAAACACATTACTAAACTAATTTCACCTGATCCTTGTTACTCTTTTTAATGTGGATACTAGAAAATTTTAAATTGTTATCGGTGGGCCTGTGTTTGTGACTCATGTTGTGATTCTGACAGATAGCACTGGTCTTGTACGAGCTGAGTGGAAACACATTGATTTACTAATTCAGCATCTATTGGTCTATTGAAGAGATACTTGCTCCCTGCCCTTGAGGGCTTCACGTAGCAAGGGACAGGGGTAGATAATGTTAACGTGGAAGTAAAACAGATGTTCAAGCTGGTCCATAATCCAAGACTCTTCCAGTGAGTGGAATTCTTCCCTGAGAAGAAATCAGGAAAAGCTTCACGGAAGAGGTGACTTTATAGCATCACAGGATGAGTAGGAGTTTGCACAACGATAAGGAAGTAGAAAGGTGCACCATTGCTCAGTGAGCCACACATACAAAAGCAGAGGTAGACAGGTTGTTCAGGGGATACAGGAGGCTCCTGTGGCCCAAACACCGATTGCTGGTGAAAGGGGCTGGCGATGGAGCCAGAGTGTGTAGAACTTTAAATGCCAGCCAGGTTTAAGCCTGGAGGCTGAAGCTCAGGAAAGGCTCTTCGGCAGGAGGTGGGGGTCCAGGTGTGAGTGAGTACACCCACCCACCTCCCTCTGAAGCTCAGAAAGGACCCGACCAAGCCCTGTTTGAATGTGAAAAATAAACTTTACTTCAGTGCTTGCTCCTTGTGGCTCAGAAGCGCATCTACTGCCTGCTCAGAACCCAAAAGCTTTTCTAAAACCTTACAAAAACAGCGCCGTATTTATATAGAAAACATACGTGTCGGCTCATCTCATGACTCTTCCCTGTGCAAAGCAGAAAGTTCTAAATGCAGCAGCGTGATGTTCCCCAAGTCCCTCTCTGGGATTTGGAGGACCTGGAGGCTGAGACCGCACCCGAAGAGAGAATTCCCCTACCTTCCAGCCCATAAAAAGAACAGGAGAGAACACCAGAGATGACGACTCACTGCCCCCAAGCCAACTCAGGGCAGGGACTGCTTGGGGGCCCCAGCCCTGCAGAGAAGGGGTGGCTTAGGCACCGGCCATGGCGGTTAGTGACCAGCATGGCAGCCGGGGCTCTTGTGGCATGTGGGCGTGTGGTGGGCAGCCTCATGGGTAGGGCAGGGGTATCCAGCACTCTTCTCCCCCAGAACTGGGTTCTGGAGGGAGGTACCTGGCAGGCGCAAGTGGGGACCAAGACAGGGCAGGGGCAGGACGGTGGTCACAGTCATGGCTTTCTGCATTCCGGGCCTGTGTCCCAAGGCTCTGTGGAGCAGTGAGCGGACCCTGTGGTTATTCACAAAGCTGGGCCAAATAGAAGCATGGCTTTGCTGACATCCTCAGGTCAGGCTGGGGTCATACATGGAGCACCGGACACAGAATCAGAGGCTTGGGTGCTGTTCCCGGGCCTTGGCATTCCCCAGCGTTGCAAATAACCACCAGGCTGTGGTTGGTGTGAAAGGGGCCGCCTACCCTCTCCAGGCCTCAGTCTCCCGCCTCAGCTTCCCGTGGAGATTATGGGGTTGGTGGCCCTGTGAGCCTCAGCAACTACATGAGGCGCCTGTCACACGGTTGGTGCCTCCCAGTGGTAAGATGTGGGTGGGGGCTGTTGAGCCAGGGCTGCTGGGATGTGGAGGAGAGTGCCGGCCCGTGCCCATCCCCACCTGGTCTGGCTCCCCCCAGGACCCCCTGGGGCTGGTGCCCTCGGGGAGGAGGCTCAGGACCGTCTGGGAAGCTGGATTCCTTGACCCGGCGTGGGCACGCTGTAGAAGTGTGCTGTGGTGTAGGCCAAACAATATGGCAGGTGGTTGGCGGCTTTCTGAACGGAATCTGGGCCGGAGAGGGCGGGATGGGCTCCTCCTCTCCCACCCCAGCCCCAGTCAGCCAGGGTCAGGGCTCCCACTGTGGGCACAGAGCACTCCTCACAGCTGAGGCGGTGGGTGCAGAACTAGGCTCTGGGGCCAACGTGGGCCCCACAGGCCGCCCACCCCTGCCCTGGGGTCCGGGGCCCAAGAAGGGGCACATTTTTCTCACTAACTGGGGACAAATATTGGGGCAAGCTGGGGGCTTGGGCAGGCTGTGGTGGGGCGGGTGCAGGTCCTCTAGGGGGGGCCGATGATGACATTCCGGTAGCCCTTCACGGCCTTCAGCTTGTCGCTCTCGAAGTCCACCACCAGCTTGTGACGGCCCACGTGGAGCGGCAGCAGGTCCACCCTCACCTTGGCCTCCTCCCCGGCCTCCACGGGGTCAGGGCTGCGGCGAGGGGGCAGAGGGTGAGGCGGGGCCCGGGCCTGGACCAGCTGCCCTCCTTGAGTGCCGAGGGTGTGTGTCCATGCGTGCCTGCGTGTGGGGAACAGGCCGTGCGCTTGGCCCAAGAGGGGCACGCTCCGTGGCCACATGTGATTCCTGTGTGACTCATGCTCGTCATGCATGTGCATTATACGGCAGTAAGTCAAAAATAAGCGTGTGCTCGTGTGTATGCACGCACGCAGGCGTGTGTCTAGGAGGGTACCCCCCACATGCATGTGCCTCCGGGAGGAGCCGAGTGTCTGGAGGGGGTGGGTGAAGGTGCCACTGCTCAGGTCGGCAAACGTGTGTGCCTGGGCTGGGGTGGGAACTCAGCTGAGGGTGTCTGGGAGGGGACGCAGGGCTGGATGAGGGGAGACCCACAGGAGTGGGTTCGGGGAGGTTGGCACCCGAGGGTGGCCCTGCCTCTGACTCCTCCCTCCTCCTTCCCCCGGCCCGGGAGGCAATACGTACATCTCCACGGCCTGCTGCTCCTCCGTCAGGCCTGCCCCCTCCACCGTGAAGGTGCAGCCCAACAGGGGCACGGTGAGCGGGTTTCGCAGGGACACCTCAGCCACCAGCCGGCGGTTCTGCTTGGGCTCGCCCAGGACCTGGAGGAGGGCACGGGAGGGGTCAGGGACCGCAGGGGCCAGGGGGGCCATTTCTGCATCTGCTGCAGTTGGGCCCAAGGTCTGCTGGACAAAGCTGCGCCCAGCTCTGTCACTCCCGGCCTCTGTGCCTTGGTTTCTTCAATGGAAAACATAGACAGTGCTACCTGCCTGGATCTTCTCTGGGGAGCCGCAGCGAGGGCCCCCAGGACCCAGGGGCCTCCTGTTCTGGGTCTGGAGAGGACAGGTGACAGGCTGGGGAGCCTGGCTGATCCTGGCCTCTGTGGGCACGGGCTCAGGGTCTTGAGGATAAGCCAAGCGAGCACGGCAAACTCCTCACGGAGGGCACACAGCACTGCCCCTCCCCTGCCGACTCCCACCCTGTGTGACGGCCGCATCGGGGCCCTTGGCTGTGGCACTCCCATGCAAATCACGCTGATAATGGTGGTGATGACGGTGACGAGTACAGTTGGCTTTCATGGAGCCCTCATCCTGTGCTGAGTGTGGCTCTGTGTGTTTCCTGTGGATATGCCTTTCATCCTGACAGCACTCCCAGGTGCTAGTATTGACTCCCTATTGCAGAATCAACAGAGGCACAGAAGGGTGAGGTGACATGCCCAGGGTCACAGGGCACAGACCCAGGCTGGGACACCCCAGTCTGTGCCTTGTACCAGGTGGCGCTGAGTGCCCGGGGGTCCAGCCTTAGTAGTCTAACACTTCCATGATTCTAAGACGCCAGATTCACTCCCAGACTACCACATTCTTCCAGCTTCATGCTTGTCTTGGATGTGGCACCAAAGGTCCTGAGGGGTCGGGACAGGTGTGTGGTGGGGGGCTGCCTGGGACCCTGCTCCACCCCCACCCAGCCTGCCCCTTACCCGGATCTTGATTTCTGGGTTCTCCAGGTAGAGGTCCCTCTCCGCCAGCAGGTAGCTGTTGGCCGCCGGCTCCACGAGGAGGCCCCGCACCTTGATGAGGTTGGACTCCGTGAGGCAGTCGCAGTACTTCTCGTAGAGGATGCGTAGAGGAATGCTGTTCTCTGCAGAGGGCGAGGGGAGGGCGCTCGTGAGGCCAGACTGCGGCTCCCCTCCCCAGCGGCTCCACAGGCACAGAGAAGGGAAGGAACGTGCTTGAGGGCACACAGCCAGGGCCCCGGGGAGGAGCCAGAGAGCCGGCAAAACAGCCTGCGGGGGAGGTGCGGGAGCCCTCTCTGGCTGGGTTGTCTCCTCCTCCGTCTCTTCTAACTGTGGCCTTGGGCAAGCCACTCCCCCTCCGGGGCCTCCGTGTTTGCCTCTGGGCGGTGGGTGGGTGGGCCGAACAGGTATGTGGAAGATCCTGGCATGCTCGGCATCACGTCCCCGGAGGCTCACACAGTCTCCTGCTTCACTCCCACCAGTCCTCAAGGGCTTACTTGGATTACGGCCCAACTGACAGATGAGAAAACTGAATAGCATCACCTCATGAGGCTGGTACGTGCCAACCAGGCATCTGAACTGTCCATCCAGACCCGAGTCCATCAGCAGGAGTCCGGCCCACATTCCCCGAAGAGTGCCTCTCACGGAGGTAGTCTCGTTCCCTCCCGGAGGTCAGTAGGACTATACCCATTGCACAGATGGAGAAGCAGCTCTGCCAGCCAGTGCTCGTTCGGAGACCTGGCCTCTGGCCCTGCTTGGTCACTGGGTTGCGTCGGCCTGAGAAGATGCCTTCTCTCTGGGCCCCCTCGGTCCCCAGGACATCTGGCACTATGCTGGGTAAAGCTAAGGCCGGAGGTCATCGCAGAGTATAAGCCACAGGGTGGCGAGGGGACAAGAAAAACGCCAGCAGCCGGCAGGGCCAAAGCGTCCCACTACAGGTCATGAAGTATGGTTTTCAGCCCCATGTTTCTGACAAGAACACTGAGGCCCAAGCGTACCAGGGATTTGTTTGCAGGAGGCAGGGGAAGCAGCAGTAACAAGAGAACAGGACTGAGACCCCCGGGGCTGGTGGGGCCCTGTAGTCCCCTCCCTCATGAGACCCTTGGGCAAGTCCCTGGTGCTCCTTGGGCCTCCCCTGTCTGACAGAAGATGCTCCCTGGGCCCCCTGGCGCCGGCCACCCCCCCTCGCCAGCATCCGACCCTCAGGCTGGAGTCAGGGTCACCACAACAGAGCAGCTTGATCCCTTCCCACCCGTTCCCTCTGTCCCCTCACAAGACCAGCACTTCTAAACTCCAGCCATCACCGGCTTTTCACATATCTGAGAAGAGCTTCATTACATGCTCATTATTTTTCTTTTAGTCTACTTACATTATGTCTTTAAACTTTTTTTTTTTTTTGCTTAGGGAAACTCTTATTACTTACAGCAAATTGCTTTCATTTACCACAAACAGAAGGAAATCAGCACAATTCCATACAGAGTCACGCTTTTTCCATTCTAGACACAGTGATCTGCGGAGTTCCCTGTGTGAAACCTGGATTTACTGTTAACAGGAAGCCTAGCAAGGGTAAAGGTGCAGAGGTCACCAGCACCACAGAGACTCTCCTATGGGATCACTGAGGGCGGGCTGGGACCCGCGGAGACACTCGCTCTCCCCCTGGGATTCAAGGTCAAGCCCTGACCGTGCCCTCTGGTGTCCACGTCCCCCTCCTTGGAAAATGCCAGCCTTATCCTTTCGTTTATAGGCGGATCTGCCCCTGCCTCTGATCAGATGATGTGATCTGGGGAAGAAAACCACATTTCTGTGCCAAAAAGGACAAAAGGGAGTGAAAATTACTAGGTCGGGACCTGGTGGTGCAGAGTGGAAACTCTGACCGGCTCCAGGGGAGAGAAGGAAAACACTGTCCTCCAGGAACCCGGAGGATGTGACCCCAACTGTTGACTCTTCCAGGAGGTGGAGGCCAGGGCAGGGCCAGACCTTTGAAAGCCGCTGTTCACAGGCCAGTGGCCACGGCCTCGGCCTTGGGCCAGATGCTGGCCAGGAGGAGGAAATGTGTGCGGCCAGTCAGTCTCAGTCATTCCTTAGACAATTTGCCCTTTTCTAGTAGGTGCCCTGGGCATGGTCACCGAGGCCACATTGGGTCCATTCCGGTGACCCCCAGGAGGGGTGAGGCAGGAAGGGGAAGAGAGAAAAGCAGCAGAACAAGGAGGCAGAGGTGGGGAGCAGCTGGATTCTGTTTAGCTGTCCTGGGCCTGGCTTCCTGTCTGCTAGCACATGGAAATCCCCAGATCTTATCAGCCAGGAATCACAAGACTAAGCCTCAGCATGGGGGTTAGGGTGGGACAGAACCCTTCTCAGGTGGAGCTGGGTGCCCCACCTTCTAGCCAAAGGGTGATGCACCACCCTCTGACCTCCCCTCTGCTGGGAGAGTCCCCAGGATGACGGGAGTCACTGCAGGACAAGGCAGCCAGTGCAGATGTATCTGGGAGACCGAGGCTGGCTGCAGAGGCCTGGGAGGAAGTGATCTGGGCATGTGTGGCCAGTCAGGATTCACCTCACGCCACACATTCCAGGAGGGATGCTTTCTCCCCAGAGCGGTTCTGAGCAGAGGAGGAGCTGGAGGGTGTGCATTCAAACGGAGCCCGCAGCCAAGAAGGATCCTACAGCAGTCGGCAGGTTGTGGGAACTCGAACTTGGGTGTCACACAACCCCACACACCCATAGGGCTGGACCTCCACCCCCGTCCCGGCCTGACTGAGAGGCCAGGGGGGCTTGGTCCTCTGCACACCACCAGGGCTGACCCACAGCAGGTGGTTAGATGAGGTCCACAGCCTCTCAGCCTCCCACACTTCCTTGCATTTTTCAGCAAGGAGTGAGCATTCCACCTCGTCCCGGCACCACTGTGCACTGCCAGATGTTGCCTGAGCACATGCCTCCTCCTCCGGTCCTTACGGCTGCCCGGCTGCCAGGTAGGCGTGTCATCACCCACTTAGTGGACGAGTGTCATCAGAGGCCAGAGAGCACATGCAGAAGGTGCAGAGGCAAGATCCAGAGCCAGGTCAGCCTGGCCTCAGAAAACACCTTTCAGCAGCATAGAGCTGGGTCCTGCCTGAGGGCTGCCTGTGGGCTCTGCCCCAAGGGCCAGGCCCTGCTGAGGGCTGCCTGCGCCCTGACATGGGCCTGCCCTGGGGCTGTGGCTCCAGGAGTGCCCGTAGCGCCCGAGGTGGAAAACCAGCAGGCAACCGTCAAGGCTACAGACACCCGACCTGAGACACGGAGCTGCCTTCTCAGGAACGAGAAGGCTGTGCCCATACGCCAGCCATGGTGCTGAGGGTCCAGGCCAGAGGGGCAGTAGGAGCTGGGGGAGGGAGAGCAGCAGAGCCTTGAAGACACGCCTCGCCTGCGTCCCACCCTGGGCTCTCCACCATCTCTGAGCAGGGTGGCGCTGGCTCCCAGGACCGAGTGCCTACTGAGTGCCCGCCGCTTACCCTGGATACTTCTGCACTGTTGGATCACGACCCCCATGTGCCTGAAGGGGACACTGAGATGCTGGGGTTGGGGTGGCCATTTGCCCAGGTGGCACAGAGAGATGCTGCCCCGGGATGATGTCCTACTGGATCCTGCTGCCCCTTAGAGGACGACCAGCATCTCGCCCCACAGCCCCCACCCCGTCCCTCCCCTGGTCCCTCCCCCAGCCCCTCCCGTGGCCCCCAATCCCTCTGCCCTCCTCCTGTTTGCAGGGCTCCACAATGGGAGAAACGGAATGGGTTGCCTTGTAGGCCGGGTGGTGAGAGCCCAGAGCTCTGCCTGGCTCCGGGCTGCCTCTAGTGCACAACCCTCTCAGCCTCGGCCTTATTTTGGGAAGATAACGGGCACAGTGACCAAGCCAAGCCAGAAGGCACTGAGGGGACAAGACTGAGCAGGACAAAGGCTCAGGGCCGGGGGCGGGTCCTCTAAAGACACTATTTCACAGGGAGGGATCTGCCTGACCAGCCGGCCAGGCCAGGGCTGGGGACACCGGAGAGCACTCCTCCGTGGGGCGGGGGCTCTCTGGCTGTGTGGCTCCATCTGGTACGGCATCTCTGGCCACGTGCGCTGCCTGACTTAAGGCAAAGCTTCAGTTCTGCCATCGCACGAGCCACATGCCAAGCGCTCAGCAGCCGCAGGGAGCTGGACCCACCAGTGGGTCCGTGCAGACGTAGCCCATCCTCCCAGAAAGTTCTGTGGGCCTCGATCCCCTTCTCCCCGAGGCCAGGAGTGTCCAGGACACAAGAGAGGCTCTCAGAGGGGCCGCAGGGAGAGGCTTCAAGGGGTGAGCAGGGCTGGAGGCAGAGGATGAGCTCCCAGAGCACAGCAGGTGGCCTGGGAAAGCAGTTGGGGTCACATGCAGATCAGACTATCCCTACAGCTGCTGGGAGGATGGGGAGAATCCCAGCCCTGGCGCTTCCAACTGTGTGACCTTGGGACAGTGACTTGGCGTCTCTGTGCCTCTGTCTCCTCATATGGAAAATGGGAGCAACGAGAAGATCCACCTCCCGCCGCTGCGGTGAGCAAGCCACGGGTGGCTATGGAGGACGTGCCCGCGACGGGGCCTGATGCCGCATGCGTGCTTGTCTGTGAGGCAAAGGCACACGCTGAGCGCTCAGGACATGACCCGGCGGTTGTCGGCGGTGGTCACCGCGGCTCGGGAGCAGGGGCCTTACCGGAGAAGGGCTCCAGGGCCAGGTCCGGCAGCTGCTGGGTGCCGCACTCCGGCCCCAGGACGCCGTTGTAGCTGACGGTGCGGGCGCAGAGCAGGAGCCGGCACACACGGGCCTCTTCCGTGTTGTTGGTGATGTGCGCGAAGACATCAAAGTCGCTGCCCATGTTCATGCTCTGGCCCACGCGGATCCGCATGGCCACTCCCGTCTCCTCCTTCTCGGTCAGCTTGTTCAGGTGGTTGGCCCTCGTGAAGGCCTCCCTCTCCTCGGAGGACCCTGTGGGAATCAGGACGAGAGCCCGAGTCACAGCGGGAATAGGGTCCTGTGGAAGGGGTCGGGCTTCCCAGAACAGCCCTGAAGGAACGTCTTCTCTATGCTTCTGCGCCAGGAGGAGAAAATGGTTTTTTATGTGTCTTCCACAAGTCGACTCCTACACATCCCTCGAGACCCAGCCCCATGACTCTTCCTCCAGCAAGCCTTCTCTGACTACTCCTCACCCACATTGTTTTCTGTGTGTGCGCTTACCTTCTTGAGATGCTCAAGGGCTAAGACAGTTTTACCTGTCCTTATGACGTGCACAGTGTATATAACGGCACATATTAGGCATGAATATAATGCAAACTTTCTCATCTTCAAGCATTTGCCTGGATTTACCTCTGCTTGAAACCCTCTCCCTCCCTTCTCTGCCTGCTCCCTTCTTTATACCCGACTTACCACTCTCCTATGTTCCTTTTATTTCCCCCAGGATTGATGGATGCCTACCTTTTCTTCTTTCAAACTCTTAGCTCTAGGTCGTCAAAGGCTGGAAGAACTTCTTCCATTTTATTGCTTCCTGCTGGGGCATGGCCGTCTCATACCCGATCTCAGTGAATCTTGGAGGTTAACAGGGTCAGAGGGGGCAGGACTATGCTCTCCTAGTCTTTCTGTGGGCTGTGAGGTTGGTACACAGTAGATGCTTAGGAAACACCTATTGTGTTGAATTGGCTGCTGGGTGTGTTCAGATCCAATTAAAAAATCTAAAACAAGTCCTCCCCCCTACTGAGTTAACATTCACAGCAGAAAGATGCCTTATCCTGTGTCTGACTGGATTCTCACATTGTCTTTCCGTTTCTCCCGGCCCGCTTCTCTTTAATGTAACCCTTCCTATCCACCTTCATGCTGACTGCCCCAGCTGTGTGTCAATATTGCAAAACCAACACTGTGGAGTTGAAGGGAAACACTCCCCGGTGGCCTCCCTAGACTTCCGAGTCCCCTGGAACAAACACATTGCGATACAAAAGCGTGGGCTTGCCCACCTACAGCTGTGGGCCATGCTGCTGATAGATGCTGTCAGACAGCACAATAACATCGCGTGGCCCACTGTTCCCAGACCCATGCCTCTCCTGTGCGAGAGCCCTCCCTTCAAGCCAGCCACAAACGTGAGCCTTAGAAACGAAGCCAAGTCCCTTCGTGGACTCTGGGCTTCTCTTCCTAAATGAATAACCGCTTCCACATGTCCCTCGTTTGCACTTGTTGTCAAGGAGCAGCTTAAAACGGAGAGGAACCCACAGGTCACTGCTGCGTGCGGCCCCCCGCTGAAGCGCACACACGCGTGGCCCGGCGGGCTGGCACACAGGGCCCTTCCCCTGTAAGGTGCACCGAGGCGCGGGCGTGCCTACCCTCCGGGTACTTGTAGGTATGAGTGATATCCTCCCGCTCGTCACGGCCCACGCTCTTTGTGCTGATCTTCAGCCCCACGATCAGCGAGCGGTTGATGGACTTGGTCACGGACCCGTCGTCCTGACGGATCCAGTCCACCACGTCGGCATTGACCTCGGCAAAGACAAAGGGGGCGTCGTACTTGGTGCTCAGGTCGCCCTCCTTGATGGCACGCACCGGAACCGGGCCGCAGCAGTACGTCCCTGGTGGGGTTGGAAGAGGGAGAGACAGGCCTGAGCTCCAAGGCCTGGTATGAGGGGCCTGGTATGAGGGAGGGGTCCTCCGGGACCCTCCACAGCTCAGTCACACGCAGCAGGACACCTCAAGACCGAGCAGCCTGCGACTCGGGGCTCCATTTCTAGAAGGGCACCGAGGGGTGAGGGCTCGGAATAGGAATGCAGGAGGCTGACTTCTGGGGTTCAAGTCCCAGCTGGGCCTCTCATGAGCCACGTGCCTCTGGGCCTGGCACGAACTCCTCGGGACAGCAGTTTCGTGTGTGATCAAACCTGGGCCTACCGGGTGAGGACCCATGAGCTGCAGATGGCAAGCTCTGGATGTAAATGCCAAGCAAGACAGAAACGTGTCCCCAGGCATCCCGAGGATGACACGGGCCCAGGCAGCATGCGGTGGGGGTCAGTCATGGGCCCGTGCTCTCCGAACAGATGAGGGTGCTGGACATGCAGCACAAGTGTGTCAGAACTGCCCAATGTCCACAGATGCCAAGGCTGGGCAGGTACATTCTAGCACATCCGTGTGATGGAACCCGGTGACATTCAATTCAAATTCAAATCACAGAAAACCACTGGACAGAGAAATGCTAATGAGATCAAGATGTGGAGGATCAGAATGGAAGGCTACACGCAGCGGGGGTCTGTGGACCCCGGGGTGCTACAGCAGAACCCGGAGCCCTTGGGTTTGAATGGGAACATGGGACGTCTTTATTTCCATGGTACTTGGAAAGCACCTCCTCTGGCTGTGAAAGCAGGCAACTGTGGCCATAGGAACATGCATGGCTTGTCCCTTGTGAGAACCACAGATGTGTCTGTTTCACCTTACAGTTGTCACAGATAGCGGGATTGTCATTTATGTCCATCTCTACCCCTGCAGATGGTGGAACATTTACTAACCCTGCCACTAGATCTTCTATAAAGAAGCATAGATTAGGTCGGGCACGGTGGCTCAAGCCTGTAATCCCAGCACTTTGGGAGGCTGAGATGAGAGGATTGCCTGAGCCCAGGGATTCGAGACCAGCCTGGGCAATTTGGTGAGACCTCATCTCTGCAATTAAAAAAATTAGCCAGACATGGTACCGTGTGCCTGTAGTTCCAGCTACTTGGAAGGCCGAGGTGGAAGGATCACTTGAACCCAGCAGGTAGAGGCTGCGGTGGTCGTAAGCATGCCGCTGCACTCCAGCCTGGGCGACAGAGTGAGGCTCTGACTCAAAACAAACAAACAAAACAAAAATAAGAAGCATAGATTATTATATCACACAGTTACTTTTTAAAACTTGTGATAGCCATATTTTCACGTAATTGGTTCTTTATACCCCTATGCTTTATATTCTATGAATTTAAAAATATTCCAAGAAAGGGTTCCACATGGCACTAAATTTTGCTTTGGTGTGCGTGCTCTCTCTCACACATGTATTACACATATATGAGGGAGAACCTCAAAAAAAAAAAAACACAGCCAGAATTATCTTTTCGGAAGGCAGCCCCTTGTAGTGCACTCTGAATTTGTCCCTCTGGATCAAACAGTCAACCAAAGTTTTTCTCCAGAAGCTTTGAGAAGTTTGCATCACGATTTGTGGAAGAAAAGTCCCGAGTGGTGGCAAACAGGTGGTTGGCTCTTCTACCAGGACAACGCACCTCCCCACACCTCGCTGAGTGTCCAGCGGTTTTTGACCAAGACAACGTGACCCCTGTGACTCCCCTCCTTCTTCACCCAAGCTTGCCCCAAGTGACTTTTGTGTGTGTGCTTCCCGGATGAAAAACGTCTCCAAAGGGAAATGTTTTGCTGATGTGGAACAAAAAACAGCAGAAGCACTAAAAGGCATCTGGCTCGACAAGTTCGAAAACTGTTTTGGGCCGTAGAAAAGTGTCTCGACAGGTGTATTGCATCAAACGGAGAGTACTTTGAGGGTGACTGAAATTTAAGCATGGAAGAATAAACACACAGTTTTTTTATAAATAAATTCTGGGGTTTTTGGATCCTCCCGCCTTTATATTCCACAATATGAAGTCCCTGGAAGGCTGTGTTGTATGTTCATGGTGCTTATTTCGGCAGGGGAGGATAAAGAGGCTACTTGGTTTCTTTCTTTGTGCTCCTCCATAGCTTCCATTTTCCACAAGACACGCGAATTGCTTTTCAAATGATAAAAGCAGAGCATGATGAAAGTGTAAGCGAGGTTCCCCCACCCCTGTGTGGGCCCCTCAGTGGTCCCAGAAGAGCCACTCATTCCCTGAGCCTGTTTCCCCTACCTGGTGACAGCCATGTCTACTCACCCTCACTCTTTTCCTGGGGCGTGGGGTCCAGAGCCTGCCAGCCCTCATACCCAGACTGCAGGTCTGGCCTGGTCATCCACGACTCCACCCAGCAGTGGAAGTTCCTGGTAGAGAAACCGAGCAGAACAGGACGACATTTGTGGCCACCTCCTGTGGGCAGACCCCTTTGTGGCCCAGAGGCACAGCCGCCCTGTCTCAGCACATCCTGCCCTGCCCTGCTCTGCTTCTCGGTGGGTGCCTCGGCAGGCGCTCACTCCTTCCCTCGGAGCCCTTCTCCGCTCCTCTCCTCCCCACTCCTCAGAGATTCCTCCCCCCCCCCAGCACCCTGAGTCCGGCTGAAGCACCCTCTTCATTTCCTGCCTCTGTCCCTTCTTTTCCAGACCTCACCACCACCCCCCTGTAGCACGCCCAGCCCCCTGCCTGCCCCCAGCCTCCTGGTCCTCGGCTGTCACCATGGCCTCTCCCACGCTGAAGCCTTGGGAACCAAGCTCAGGCCCCTAATCGGGCAGTCCCGATGACCTTGGCCGCGCGATCCTCCCTGACACCCGGTCTACACGACCGACCCTCCCCCAGGCCGCGCATGCTGTCCCTCTCCAAGCCTGCCCAGCTCTGCTCAGCTCTCAGGCCCAACTCCCAGGCGACCGACCCCTCCGGGAAGCCCTCCTACTGACCCCGGCCCTGCCTCACCAGATCATCTCGCTCTTGTCACCCTGGATCTCCCCGAACTCGTTGCGGAAGTACTCGATGAGAAGGTTGCTGTTCTGGTCATGGGCCGAGTTGTAGTTGGTCACCACGCGCGTGGGGACACCCAGGCACCGCAGCACTGTTGGGGGTGAGGGTGTGAAAGGAGGGGTTGTGGTGGGCAGAGGCCCTAGAGAAGTGGGCCCCGCTTGGGCCTCCAAATGCTCATCCGTATCCCAGGGAGCACTGTGCCTATTGTCCAGGTGGTGAGCGGGTGAGCCAGCTCCTCTTGCCTGGACGATGGCACCCATCTCATGGGTCACCCATATCCACACTGCCCCCCCCATCACAGCAGCTAGGTGGCTCCAAAATGCAAATCTGACACCAGCACTCCTCTGATGAACCTTCTGTGGCTCCCCATGACCCTTGACGTTATGCACATATGCCCCCGCCAGCCTCAGGGCACTGGCAGATGCTGTTCCCCCGCCTGGAAGGCTACCCTGCCGGGTCCAGGTTGCCCCATCGCTTACATTCAGAGCACGACTGGGGACTCATCACCATTTCCAATGCGTGGATGGGTGAAAGTCTTTAATTGGTAGTCGAGGACAGTGAGGGAGCTAACACTTTGTCCCCAGAGCCCAGCACTGGCTTGGCATCGACCACTGTGTCCGACGGGATGGAGGAGGAGGTGACGGGGAGAGGAAAGTGGGAGGAGGGACGACCCAAGCGTCCCAGGACGTGATTCGAGTGAGAAGCACGCCCAGAGCCCAAGAGGGCACCGAGGCCCGGGACCCAGCCGCCTCCAGTCGTGTGACCTGGGGTGGGCCTCCCTTCCTCCTCTCTGGGCCTTGCTCCATCGCTGTGTGCATTCACAGCACAGCTGGGCATTCGGCATCTTTCCCAACGCACAGGAACGTAACCGTACGTGGCCCTATAAACAGGGCCCCGGCACGGGTCCTCAGACTTGCTGGCAGGGCTTGCTTTTGTGCCAGAGCGCTGTCTGCTGGGAAAGGGGCTGACGCAGCAGCGGGTTAAAGAGAGACGGCCTTAACAGGCATCCACAGAGCTCAGCTCGAGGCGGAGGGGGTGGGGGCAGGAGAGCCCAGCGCAGGGCCGCCCGAGCCGTTATGCCGGGTGCTCCTGGCACAGGAAGATCTGGGAAGCTGTACTCCCCTGTTTTAAAAATGTGCTTTTTATGTATACTGTAAAAGTAATTAATTCTCAGGATAAAAATCAAAAAGGTGAAGAGAAACAAAAGTCCTAGTAATAACATAACTTGTGGGACTTCTGTTTCACTTTTAGTTTTGGTTGAAGTGGAGTCTCTGGGAGGGAGAAGGGCCGGCACGTGACCTTTGCCCATGCCCGCCGTGGGCCAGGGCCAGAGCCAGGGCTTCCTGTATGGCCCTGGATTCTGGCCTGGAGACGCGTGGGCTGGGAGGAGGGAGGAGCCGCTGTGAGCCTCCACCTCCTGACCCACTCCTGCCCTCAGTGAAGGCTGGTGTCCCACCCTGGGTCTTGTTCCTCCAGATGCGCAGCCTCTGAGTGTGGACTGGAGGCTCGGGGAGGCGTGTGCCTGCTGCCCAAGGAGCCAGGAGCCACTCCTGCCCCGGGGATGTGCCCGGGAGGCCTAGTTCTTACAGGAGGCAAGCCTGACCCAGGGCCCGACTGTGTGGCTCCCCAGCTGTGTGACCTTGGGCAAGCCACTTCCCCTCTCTGAGCCTCCATTTCCTCCCCAGCAAGAGAAGCTAATCATAGCCACTTGCGGGATGTCATGATGAGTCAGAGAAAAGCCAAAGGTGTGGGCAGCATCTTGTCTTCCCAGTGCCCAGAGGGAGCACTAAGGAGGTACTGGAAATAGGCAAGTGTGTTCTGGCGCTTGCCTCAGCAGCCGTCTGGCTGACTCATGGACACCGAGAAATACCCAGGGATCCGGCTGAGAACCCTGAATCCCAGCTTCCCTGGGAAAACCCCAAATCTAAGCCAGCATGAGCCAGAGACTACCTCCCTGGTATTAAGAGCTCCCTCTGAACTAGGTCAGTCACCCCATGTCCATTTTATAAGTGAGGCACCTGAGGCTTGGAGACATCAATTCTCGGGATTCGAACCCAGGCAGGCCAGCTCCAGAGTCCACGGATCCATCCACCACATGGCTCCCGGCAAGAACTCCACAGCCACAGTGTTCAGACAGAACACAATGTATTCACGTTTCCCCCAGCTCTACCCCACACGGCCTGGGAAGAGCTGCAGGGACCAGGACGCAGCCCTGACCTCTGGAGAGGCCGGTCGAGGGCAGGACCTGTGGTTACACCTTCAGGTGGCCACAGCCCAGGGTGACAATGGCTTCTACAGGTGGGCCTGGGGGCCCAGGCCACAGGTTGTGGGATTTCTCCAGGAAAACCCGGGACTTCTTTGAAAAGATGCGTCTTAGGCCCCTCGGGGAAGTGTCCAGGATAGGGAAGTTTCTACCAGAAAAGGGAATTCAGGGTCACAAGGAAACAGGAGTCATAGAGAGGCAGCTCAAGGGTTTGAAAGGGGCAGGGGGAGCAGGGACACCCTCCCTGGAAACCGAGGCCTAGCTGCTCTGACCCAGCCGCCAGCGTGGAGGATGCCCTGGGGGGCTCCAGGGACCCTCCTTGGGCCTTAGCCCTGGTTTTTTTTTTGTTGTTTTTTTTTTGAGTTGGAGTCTCACTCTGTCGCCCAGACTGTAGTGCAGTGGCCGCTCCCGGCCACCGCA
>NW_007246482.1:224314-234431 GCF_000164805.1 Carlito syrichta
TCCCCTCAGCCTCCCAAAGGCGCGGGATTACAGGCTGAGCCACCGAGCCCGGCTAGCCCTGGTTTTGAAGTCATAAAAGCTGGGAGCCCCAAATCCGCTTCCAATTCTGAGCCCAGTGATTACGAGAGCGCAGATACCAAGCAGCACCGCCAGAGTCAGCTGTCACGACCGAATCATCTCAATCACCTCACACACATCAGCTCATGCAGCCCTCACAGCCCTCCCTCACAAAGGCGCTGCAGTCGCGCCCACCTCACGTGTGATGGGACTGTGGCTCGGAGGAGTCGAGCGAGTCGCCCAAGGACACACAGCTGCTAAGACGCAGACCCAGGATCCAAATCAGGTCTAGGTCCTGAACCCATTCACGTAAGCACCATCATCAACCTGGGAACAACTGTCAGCATTTTCTGGACTTGTCACATTTCTGGATGTATTTTCCTTGTTTGGTTTTGAATGCCTAACCTCCCCCGCCTCCACATTTTAGGACGTGCTTCCTCTCTCTGGACGTTGCTGATAGGACTGTTATTATCCAGTTACCACTCGCTAATCCTTGCTAAGAGAGATGCTGGGCCAGGCTCTGGGCTGGGCAGCCTTATGTCACACCCTCCCCAGGAGGCTGGGCCTGTCGTCCCCGTTTTGCAGTTGAGGAAACTGAGATTCAGAAAGAAGTCATTTGCTCAAGGTCACAGAGCAAGGGAGTGGGAGAGGGATTTCTGACTGGGGTGCGCCTGGTCCAGAGCCCGAGTCCTCAGCCCTGAGCCTGCACTGTCCCCAAATCATACCCCTGGATTCTACGACCACCCAGGAGGGAGCTGTCGGAAGAAGGATCAGAGAGGGTGGTCACAGGCTCCAGGCCACACAGGGCATGGATGGCGTTGGTGGCAGAGGCCGGACTGGGGTGTCTTGACTCCCTCCCTGGGTGCACCCTGCGTCCTGTCTGGCCCCGGGACCCACGTCCCACACAGCCTACCCGTGCAGGCCACGGCGGCGAACACCCAGCACTGGCCGTACTTGACGCGCTGGCAGCCGTGGTTCTTCCAGCGCCGCAGGATGTCCACGCTGCCAATCCAGAACATGGGGCTGACGCCGTCGCCGTAGTTGTTGTCCCAGCGTCCCAGCAGCACGCCCTGGTCATCGTTGCAGTTGACCTGCAGCCAGCAAGGTGGCACGGAGCTGAGGCTGGGAGAGGGAGGTGGCAGTCCCAGGGCAGGCAAGGACAGCAGGTGTGAAGGGCAGGGGCGGGAGCTGCAGGAAGGGGACAGCAGTGCCACAGTGACAGGCTGAGGTATGTGGCAGACGGTGGGGAGTGGAGGGTCGGGGGGGGAGTGAGGGAGGGGGTCAAGGTCGTGCAGGAGGAGCTGATGGGTCAAGGTCATACAGGAGGAAGGGAGTCAAGGTCGTGTAGGAGCAGGGGAGTCAAGGTTGCAAACCTGGAGCTGTGAATCTGTGCTGTGAGCATGGTGTGACAGGTGTGATCTGAGTTTTACAAATACACACTCTGCCTTCACCCGCCTCTGCTGCTCCCTCCAAGCCCCTGCAACTCTGCTGCCCCCTCCGAGCCCCTCACCTTGAGAATAAGATCCTGCCTCCTGTTCCCGGCCCACGAGGCCCTGGTGGTCTGGTCCCTGCCCCTCTGCAGCTCTTGTTCACCCACCGCCTTGCTCAATCTGCTCCAAATACTCAGGCCCCCTTCTTGTCCCCTAAGCCCACCCAAGTAACGCACTCCACAGGGCCTTTGCATGGCAGCACTCTCTACCTGGAATGCCCTCCCCTAGTTACTGCCCAGGTGAGGCACTGGGGTCAGGCTCTGCACGGGACCTGCAGGGCCTGCGTGCTCCTTCTCGGGGGTTGCGGTCCCTCGGTCTACACCTGCCCACTGGAACGTGAGCCCCGTGAGCTTGAGGCCCACAGGACCCGTGCCCAGGACAGGGTGCACTTGACAAGCACAAGCTGAGGACATAGCTGAGGGCCATCCTCAGCCCTACACCGCTCCTGTTCGTGCATCTCTGCATGCCCTGCCCTGTCTGTGGCCTGGTCACCACTGGAGAAGCTGCACTTACCATGCCGCTCACCACCCGGCCCACGTAGACCGGGCTCCTGCGGCGGGAGCAGTCGCGGCTGGCGTCCTGCAGGAACTTGGGGTTGACATCCAGGAGCATAAGGCAGATGTCCAGGATCCCATCTTCAAACTGGCAGAAGGAATAAGAGGAGAAAGGGGGCTGAGAAGCCACCTCCTCCAGGAAGCCTGCCTTAAGTCCCCCAGTAGCTGCAGACCTCGGGCTGGGTGGGTCAAACCTCTGTGAGGCCAGCTTCTCCAGGCCCAGGAGGGAGTGGGTGGGACATTGACTGGGCAGGTGGTGAGCATGTGAAAATCGGGCAGGGCCCATCGGCATTCAGGGCCTGGCTCGGGGAGATCTGGGAATTTAGAGCAGAGCCCACAGAGGGGGAGCCCAGTGTCTCCCTTCTCCTAAGGCCTGACTCACCCCGCAGGGCAGGTGACAGTCTCTTCCTCCCGGCCCAGCCCACACAGGCTGCTCTGATGGAAACTGAGATGGATGATAATAGCATAAACCCAGTCCCAACACTCCTCTGTTTCAAGGGCGCCCAGAGTAGAATCTGGACCCCCCACCCTGAGACCTACAAGGCCCTGTGTGATCCGCACCCCACTCAACCCCAGGCCTTCTGCCCCAGGCCTACTGCCTCAGGGCCTTTGCACTTGCTATTCCATCTGCTTGGAATGCTCTTCCTGCCATTCCCCCAACACATCAGAAGGCTGAGAGGCTAGGGGCCTGAGGGCTCCTTCAGAAGTTTTCTCTGAAGTCTTAAGAATTTGTATGGGTGGCTGGATGACAAAGGAGATAAGGGCACCAGTGTGGAGAACCAGGTCTGCCGGCTGGAGAGTGAGGATTCACATGACAGAGAGAGACCATCAGCCCAGCCCAGCCCAGCCCAGCCCAGCCAGCCGTGCCTGGGAGAAGTGACCAACAGCTGCTGTGAGTAGCCTCTAGGTTTCACCCTGTTTGCTAGGAAACAGTAGCCAACAGATACAACCAGACCAGCGTCTTTCCTAACGTGGGTCCTGGACACACAGCATTGGCATCCCTGGGAATTTCTTAGATTCTTAGCCCTACTCAGTCTCACTGAATCAGAGACTCAGGGTGGGATCGAGCCCTCTGTCTTAACACATTTTCCTGGTGATTCTGATGTGTGTGTAAGCTTGAGAACCAGGGATCTGGATAGTGGTTTAGAGACCGTGGTGAGTGTCCTCCTAGTACTTCCTGTGATTTTGATGTACGGTCCTTCTTTTGCCTCCCAGAATCCACCGGATTCCACAGCTCCTGAAGGCTCTCCTAGTTCTTTCTCCACCTGAATGCAGGACCACTGCCTTTGCTGTGTGACCTCAGGCCAGCCTCGGCCCTCTCAAAACCTGCAGCCACTGCAGGGCCTTTGCATCCCTGAGTCTGCAACCAGCTCGCACCTTTGCAGCCCCCGCTTCCTGGGACCCAGAGGGCCTAGGATGGCTGAGAGGGGCAGGTGTGGCCCTACCTGTCCGAAGTTCCAGGGGATGCTCTTAATGAACTTGGCCGAGCCCTGGTAGATGAAGCCCTGCTGCGTGAGGACGTACTCCCGACGTGCCTCCTCCGAGTCCAGGTACACGGCGTCCGCTGCAGGTAGGAAGGAGGGGGCCTCGGTTCTGGGTCTGGCGAGGCCCAGGGTCCCTGCAAACATGGCCGCCGCGGGCCAGCTCCCCAGGCCACGCCAGTTTCTCAGAGGCCTTTCTATCATCTAACTAGAAAAACTAATCATAATTAAGAATTCCACATCCATGAGAGATGTGGTTATCGGTTAGTGACAGCAAAGACTGCCATTTGTCCAACATGTGCCATGTGCCGGGACCCGCAGTAAATACATGACATTATTAGGTCACCTAATCTCCACAAGGGCCCTATGAGGAAGGGACCCTTGGAAGCCCCATTTTAAAAACAGGAAAACCGAGACTCAAGAACATGGTATAGCAGGGAAAACTGATGCCAAAACAAGAGACAGAGGAGCACTAAACAAGGAGTCAGGAAGCCCTGGCCCTGATCCTCACTTGCTGTGTGACCCTGCGGAGGTCATTTTGCCTTCACTACCGACCTCAACGCCTCCCTGAAAGGGCTTGAGAGTAAAATGTGACACAGACCCAAAAGGTGCTGTGGAAACGAAAGCCCTGAGCCCGCACGAGGGAGGAACATGACTCAAGGTGGAGAGAGTTCAGTGCCAGAGGGGGAAGCCAAGGGAGGTGCATCCTGTCCAGTGTCAGGGGAGGTTGAGGAGGGCTCCTTGGAGAAGATGGTATTGAATATTGCCTCTTCTAAATTATGAAGGTATAGACACCTGGAGCCTGGTAGACAGCATTCTAAGCAGAGGACCAGAGCAAGCGAGGGTCTGGCTGCAGGAAGACATGTTTGCCTATGGCTGGGAGGGCAGATGAGGAGCCGAGGAAGTCGGGCCAGGTTGGCTTTACTGTCTCCATTCCACAGGTGAAGAAACTGAGATCAGGAAGGGGAAGTCCAGAGCCATGTGGTGGCTTTGGTGAGCTCAGACCCTTGCCCTTCCTTCGCAGGAAAAAAAATGATTTCATGACTGCCTGGATATAATGATGCATATCTTCACATCACATATTAAATAACCTATTGTTCAGCTTAAACGGCCATTTCTTCTTTTGATTTTAAAAGAAATTAAAAAATTTTCGGGGGCCCCTAAAAGTATCCCGGGTCCCAGCACTGTGCCTACTGGGCCTCATGGAGAAGTCACTAGGGAAAGAGCACAGAGGTTGACCCTCAGAGCCTTGGGACCCCACCTCGGACCCCCAGGTCCTGCCAGGGACCCTCAGATCCCCAGGCCTGCCATGCCCATCTGCAGGGATCAGCAACTCCCACTTTCATCGGCGAAGAGAGCAAGTGTGAAGGGAGCCTCTTGTGTGTCTTACTCTTTGGCTCCAGAAACCCTGATAAAAATTAACCTCAATATCAATGAACTGTGGTCACTCCACTCCAGCCCAGCAGTGCAGGACAAAGAGTGAAAGAGAAAGAAAAACCCACAGTGTGACCCCACAGCACTTCTGAGACCGTTCCCTCTCAGCTCAGGGTTGTGATGTCCCCAGCTCAGGTCTCTGTTGAGCATAGGAGAGGGCCTTGGGGACATGGGCATGGAGCCTTGCACGTAACTGACACCAGATCGTATCTGTCCCGGAGCTCCGGGCTAGGAAGGTCCCGTTTTCCAGGGGGACCCGGGCCTCCCCAACCATCGGGACAATTTCCTTCCCCAGCTCCCACCCCCGCCCCGGCCCAGCCCGGCTTCCTGCCTTTGCATCAGATCCAATGCCTTCTCAGACTCCCACCCGAGGATGTGGGTCACTTTAGTCACTGTGCTGCTTGGCTGACCGCCACCTCAATCCACAGGGTGGGGCAGAGTGGGAAGGAGGGGGACACCCCAGAAACCGCACCCCCGTCCCTGAACTCTTCCTTGAACTCTGAAGCCCAGCTGCGCTGATGACGAAGAGGGGGCGGGGTTAGCCAAGGGGAGGAAGCGTGGTCCTGCCCCATGACCAGGGCTGCCAACTAGTTCCAACCCTCTGCTGATAGGCCAAAAGTCAAAGCAAACCCGTGCCAGAGTACCCCAAGGCCACTTCTGTCCTGAGGAGTCATTTCACATGGCCAAAGGACGTGTAAGTGAGGGGGTGTTGACATGCCCTCCTGGCGATGAACCCCAGGCACAATCATCTGTCCATGGGTGGGGGTGGGGCCACCCATCTGGGCACGGGGCAGCACAGTCGGGGCTCTCAGAAAGAATGAGCAGCTGTTGGCAGTCTGGGTGGGTATGTCAAGGTGCGTGAAGGGGAACCCAAGTTCTAGGTCGATATGTGCTGTGGGATCCGTTTATGTATGAGAGAGACTGAGACAGAGAGACCCACATCTTGGCACGTACAGACCAACTAGTTGATGAGCCCCTAAGATAGTTAACAGTGGGTCCCATAAGGGGGAGAGTCAAGACTGATCCTCCGTAGTGATTGAGGCTTCTCTAAAGAGGATGTCCTCATGTCTTACTGTTATAATTAGAAATAAAAGCCAAAATATGGAAAGGAGAAAATTTTAAAAAGTTTTCTGCTCAATATGTCATAAAATACCTCAAAACAGAGAAGTTGTTTTGGTAAGAAGGTGATGTCTAGCATGGCCTGGTAAGAGGGTGGTTGTCTAGCAATGAGGAAGCCAGAACTGCTGCCCCTTGAGGGGACACTGTTCCCAGACCTGGCCACCTCAAGGCCTCCCTCCCCACTTGGCTTTGTTAGAGCAGGAAGGAGACGTAGAATCAGAGGGGGAAACTGAAGTCCGAGGAGGTCTGGCAAGTCCTGCCTCCTCCTTCCTGCTCAAGTCAGTCTCGGCTCTCCCAGGTCCTCCCCTCTGACACTAGTTCTGTCCAACATTCTCTGTATGCTTATTGAAAGAGATTCCACATGCCACTGAACCTCTCGGAGCCTCAGTTTCCCATCTGTGAAGCGAGGACGCTGATGTCCCCCCCGGGACTGTCGAAAAGAACGACTGAGACTGTGTATGAGGAGGCGGTCAGGCCACCACACTGTTCCTGCCCCACCTCGCTCAGCTTCCCCTCCCCATATCAGCCTGGGGGAGCATTAAGACAGGGCCCACGAGGCAGAACTCGAACGTGGTGTCCTGGGCCTGGGCGTCAGCACCCCATTCCTGATGTGGGGCTCCTGGCACCAAGAGGCCACCAGGCCCAGTTCACAGTGCTGCAGGAACACACGGGCTCAGGCAGGGAGTGAAATCCCATGGTAGACGCAGGCCCTGGGTATGCCATTTTGCCTCTGCAAAGGGGGTAGCAGGAATACTCACGTGGAGAGGAGTGCCGAGGAGCATGGGGGGCCTCGCGCAGTCCCCTCTGCTGCCTTTCCGGCCTTGCTCCTCCCACCCAGGGGTCTCCCCATGTGGGTCCAGCCCCGCCTACCCCTGCCCCTCTTGTGGGTGGAGTGGGCTTACCCGGGCACCAGGTATTGAAGAGCAGGGTAAAGTGGCCCAGCACAAAGCTGGAGCCCTGGTAGCCGGAGGACGCCTCCAGGCTGAGGCGGTAGAGGCCGACGGGGGCGTCAGCCGGAGTGCTGAGCTGCAGCGTGAGGATGTGGTCCTGCTGGTCCACCACGGAGGCCGTCCAGGTGCCCTCCTCCACAGCATCGCTCAGCGGGAAGCGGGCCTTGGTCCCGGCCTCCTGGCTGGGGGCTGGGCCTGCAGAGAGAGAAGCAGCAGGCTGAGCCGGTGTGGACAGGGCACCGCCTGGGGTCCCACAGCCCAGGTTCCAGGCCGGGTGCCACCATTCATCATGGAAAGAACCTGGGCAAGAGGTTGCAGCTCCCTGAGCCTCAGTTTCCTCATCTGCAAAGCGGGGATCACTTGTAGGGCGTTTTTGTGGAAATGGGTATGAAGCCACAGGCACACAGTAGGTCCTCACCCAGAAAGAGTTGTCCTGGGAGAGGGGACTTGCAGCCTGGGCAAAGAGACTCAGCCCAGGGCACTGCAATGACATCACTTTGGACAAGACCGTCCCTCTCCCTGGGATCAGCTGGCCCATCTGTAGCACAGATGGAAATCGGGCAGGATGCTCTCTAAGCATCTCCCTTCCTGCCCGTGTCCTTCACGCGAGCGTCTGAGCCCCAGCTTCCACAGGCTGGGACCCTGGTCTTCGGAGAACCCCTTGCCCGAGGTGGCAGGGGTTGTGGGCCCACACAGCCTCAAGGCGTCTGTCTCTCCAGGCCCCCAGGTTGTTGGGTCCTGCGTCTCCACAGGCAGCTCTGAGAAGCCGGGAATGACCACCCTCACCTCCCTACAGCCTTGGACACCATGTGAAGTGAGACCCCTTGCCAAAGTAAGGTGACAGGCCCGTGCACAGAGAGAAGGGGTCTCCCAAGGACAGCCTAGGAGGGTGTGGCCAAGCGAGCGTCTGAACCCTGGTCCCCAGGCCCCCCGGTCGTCTTCTCATCCAGTCCCTGAGAGGGTGCTCCCTGAGGCTCTCAAAGGTACAGTGATGGGGAGAGGCTGCTCTTTCAGGTGGAAGGGAGGCCCGGCCCATGCCAGCAGGTCTGAGTCATGGGAGGGCGGGGAGGAGCTGGTCACTTTCTGGATGGGGTGGCGGAGAGGAGAAACAGAGAACATTCTCTGCCCGGTTGGGCGGCTGCCCAGGAGAGTTTATTTTTATTTTTCCATTGCCCTCCCTACAGCTCTGCCCACCCACTGCTGACATTATTTGGGCTTGTTCACCCAGGGGCTCCCTCCCAGCACCTGGCCCAGCCCCCTCCTCCTTGCCTGCCAGCCCCACCCACACTCACCCAAATAGAACCGTGAACTAACAGGCTCTGGAGCCCTGCTTGGGGTGCCAAGAGCCGCCTGGAAACCGTTGACTGCTCCCTGACTCCCAGAGCTGGCGTGTGGGGAGGAGCTGGGCAGCCTTGGGGTCCCAGCGTTCTCTCCTCTGCTGCTGAGCGCTGTGTGGCCTGGATCACGTCACCGGGCCTCTGGAATCCAGTTTTCTCATCAAAGAAGAAAACTGGCTTAGATCACATGCCTAGGAAGGTCCAATTTCAGGTGTGAAACTGACCCTGTGGCCCTGGACAAGCTACTTAGCTTCTCTGTGCCATTGTTTCTCCATCTGTAAAGTGGGGCCAATCGCAGTACTGCCCTGTGAGGCTGTTGAGAAGCTTAAAGAAGATGAGGCCTGTAAAAGCACATTCCAAGGGGCCTGGCATGTAGTAAGTGCTCAGTAAATCATGGTTATTACCACTGACACCTCCTAGCACTGCATAGAGGGTTCCATGAGAGAGTTTATAGATAGCGTCTCAACTGTGACTAGCTCACTGTAATTACACAGTAAATGTGAGCCACCCTCAGTGTCATCAGAAGGGGCCAGTATACTGAATTCTCAGGTCAGCGAACAGGACTGGAAGACTGGAGTGGAACGCAGAGATTGTCTAGTTTAATTGAACAACTTCACAGATGAGGAAACTGAGGCTGAGGGGTAGCACTAGGTGGCCGTGCCCCACAGGTTGCTTAGGACAGTCTCAGTCTAGGTCTGTGATCCCAGCGTAATTATTAACGGCGCCACTTTCATCTTCGGAAATGTCTCTGCTTAGATGGTCAATTATCTGGTCACCGTGGACACAGGCCAGGGCCAGGTCCCATGGCCACTGTCTCTGTTGACATACTCCCTTGGGACAGGTCAGGAACCACATTTCCCTTTCTGTCTATCCTGGGGCAGTCATGCACACACATTCTCTCTCACATACACAAACCCCTTTCTTCCCAGAGCGGAGGGAGGGACGCGGACAGGCTGTCCCATGGTCCCACCACTGCTCACGTAAGCTGGCTTTGTGAAGTCCTTTGCTGTGGTTCTACATGGTATTCTCTGCAGGTCCAGGGACTCCATGGGGACCACTCTAGGCCCAAATAGCCCTGGAGCCCAAGGGGTCCTGGCCACTCTCCCAGACCATGGTGGTGGGGTTGGGGTGGATAAGTGGAACCTTCCAGAGTAAAGCCTTCTATTAGTCTCATAAAGGCTCTTTGACTTCACCCCTCCCCCACAGCCTTGTCCCTGGAGGGAGGCAGAGCTTTATTCCGTAACAGGGAAGGTATTTGTCCACTGTGGTCTGTATCCCTAACCGAGCCTGTCAGGTCTCCGATGATCTGGGCAAAAATGTGTGGGGTCACATCACATGTTCAACTTGCCCAGTGACCTTAGCCAGCTTCCCCCTCTGTGAGCCTCAGTTTCCCAACATAAGCTAGAATGCTCCAACACAGGAGCAGGGTCGCCGGGCCAGGCCTGGAGGCGGGGGCCTGGCTTCCTGGCATTGTCCCTCAGGCTTCCCAGTCCTGGGAGGGCTTGGTTGCTTGGACAGGGAAGCCATGTGCACACAAAGATACAGCCCCCGCCTCTGTGCCAACAACCCCCCACCCCGGGGCTGCGGAAGTGACCGGGGCAGGTTGGCTTGATTTGAGATAGTTCGGTGGAGACTGGAGAACAGAGATTAGCTGCTGGGGTGGGAAGGTCAGTTGCCCCCCCCCCCCCCCACCCC
>NW_007246482.1:234484-248166 GCF_000164805.1 Carlito syrichta
ATGACCTAACGCCAAGCAGCCGACTGGAGGAGAAAGAAGAAAGGGACATCCTGAGAACAAACGAAGAAAAAAGGCGGTGGAAGTCACTGGCTGCCCAAGCTGGCCATGCATCTCCCACTCCATTTCACAGAGGAACAGACTGAGGCCTGGCAGGTACTTGTGAGAGGTAAATGAGCCTGCTGAGGGGTCACAGTCACGGAAAGCCTCAACTCGGGGTCAGGGTTTGAAGCCTGCTGTGTCCCTGACTCACTGTGCAACTCACTGGACAAATGACTTGACTTTTCTGAGCCTCAGTTTTCCCATTTGCCACACGGGAGTCCTTCATACTTCCAAGCCGGGAGGACTCAGGATGAGCGTGCATTCAGTAGGTGCTCCACACACGTTGTGATTTTCACCACCCCAAGCCCAGTTCTCAGGGAACCACACCCGCATCCAGATCCAAACTGCCATGTACCCGAACCTTCCATTTTACAGAGAGAGAGACTGAGGCCTGAAGATCGGAACCCTGGCTCTGTCAGAGAGGCCCTGAGGGTGTGGGTATGCGTGTGCGGTGCCCCTGGGGAGTGAGCATGGGGGCCAGGAGGGGAGGTGCTGGGAAGAGAAAGATGGAGGGATGTCCGTGGCAGGCCTGAGGACCTCGATACAGCTTATCGAATGGCCTTCCAGGTAAACCCGGCCTCAGCCAGGGGCAGCGCCTGCCTGCTGCTGCCTCAGAGACCTCAGCGCGGCCATTCACACCAGAGTCCCAGCCAGGCGGCCCCCACTGACTCCAGGGAGTGGCTCCCACCAGAAGCTAGCCTGACAGATTTGGCATTTGAGACCACTTTCCCAGGAATGGCCAACAAAGGTGGGCGTCTGGGGATGTGGCAGCAGGGACCTCTGCATCCCTTTGCCCAGCCCTGGCGCCCCTGGCGCCCCTGGCTAACGTCTGCAGGACACACCCTCAACAGTCTTCCAGTGTGAACCCCAGGCTCAGGGAAGCTAAATAGCTTGCCCAAGGCCACACAGCAGGCAGCCAGCGGGCCTGCACTAGAACCCGGGTCTCTGTGCAGTCCCAGATACCAAGGCAGCCTTCTGAGGGTTGGAGAAGGAACTGCAGGGACACCTCACTGCCCACTCAGAAGGCGGAAGCCAGCCGGGCTCTTCTTCTGCCACCCAGACCCAGTGTGGGCCTCATCACAGTGCCCTGTTGGACTGCATGGATTTCAGGAAGCAGAGGGATTAGAAAGTTGTTTTGATATGGTAAAGAGCACACAGGATTTTTTTTTTTTTTTTTACAATGGGTGTTGCTGTGTTGCCCAGGCTAGTCTCGAACTCCTGGCCTCAAGCGATTCTCCTGTTTCATTCTCCCAAATAGCTGAGATTACAGGTGTGAGCCACCCTGCTGGTGGACAGGATCTTGATCAAACTTCATTGCAGAAAGCTGACCCTAACCCCGGTGGCAATAGGTTTCCAGGAGCTCAGGGAGTCAGGAGCACAGACTTGCTTACAAGCCTGGGTGGCCTGGGGGGACATCGCCCCACCTTCTGGGCTTCAGTTTCCTAGCTTGTAAAATGGGGCTAGTGACAGGGGAATTTCCCAGGGGACAAATACGGGTATCTGTCCTGCTGTCAGGGGACCGTGAATTCCAGAAAGGGGCAGGGCAGGGCGGAGTGGAGGTGGTGGGGTGAGGGCTGCAGGTACTCACCCGTCACGACGCTGAAGGTGAGCCTGTCCACACTGGCCTCGTAGCCGCGGCCCTCGAAGTGCAGCGTCAGCCGGAAAGGCTGGCCCCGCCGCACCACCAGCTTCTCCCGGCACAGGTCGGCTGTGTGGTGGTCGCGGCCATTGGCCTCTAGCTCCAGATCACATCGCTCCAGGGCCAGATCTGAGGACACAGTGGGAGACGGATGAGCCGTGGTGGCACCTCTCAGCCAGCTGTGACTCCACAACACACCCACACCCCCGGGCATGGAGGCCCTGCTCCCTCTTGGTCCCCACAAAGCACAGCCATCCCTGCCAGCCCCGACCTCAGCCCTGGTCACAGGCTGACTCTCCCTCCCTCATCTCCCCCCAGCCCCCTCCCACTGCGTGACCTCCAGCAACTGTGGGAACAGCAGGATCTACCTCCCAGGGCTGGCATGAACATTAAATTAATTAATACACTTAGCGCAGGGCCTGGTGCCCAAGGAGTGCTTAATACACTCAAGCTATTCTAGTGCTATCACAGGCTTCTTTTGGTTTAAACACAAGCAGTATTTGACATAGGTTAATGGCATGGGCTTGCCTTTAAATCCAACATTCAATTTACAGGAAATACACAGGGCTGAGGAACAAGTTAAACACAGAATCAGGATGTGATCAACTAAAACCACACTCTGAGAAACTATTGACAAAGGATCTGGTTCCTTTAACAAATACGTTGCAAGAAAAAATGGAAAAAAAAAATGTTGGAGGGAGAGCCTAGGAAAAGAATCTTAGGAGACATTTCAACCCTTGATGATGTGTGGATCTTGTCTGGATCTTGGCTTCAAAAAATTATTTCAAAACACTTATTATGCATGTATATGACCACTGAAAATTTAAACACTAGTGGAATAATAGTGATATCAGACAATTTTTGTTCATTTGTTTATGTCAAAAAGGAGAGTCCTTAATCGTTAAAGACATCTACTGAGAACTTTACAGATGAAATGATATTATGCCTGGAATTTGCTCGCAAATAATAGGAGAGGTGTCGGGTTCAGGAGAAGTCATGAGTTGGAGGTCACTGGACTAGGTGATGAGAACATTTATAATACCATTTTCTCTGCTTTTTTTTTTTTTGAGTCAGGGTCTGTCTCTGTCACCCAGGCTGAGTGCAGTAGCACGATCATAGCTCACTACAGCCTTGACCTCCTGCTCTCAGGCGGTCCTTGTGCTTCAGCCTCCTAAATAGTTGAGGCTACAGGCATGAAGCACCACATCTGATCATTTTTTTTAAAACTTTTTTTTTTTTTTGTAGAGATGAGATCTTGCTATGTTGCCAAGGCTGGTCTCAAACTCCTGGGATCAAGCTATCCTCCCATCTCAGCCTCTTAAAGTGCTGGGATTACAGGCATGAGGCACTACTCCAGGCTCTCTACTTTTACATATGCTCAATATTCTCTAAAACAAAAGGTTTTTTAAGTGACGGGGGCTTTAGAATCTGCCAGACCTGGGTTTTAGTTCTATTATGCCATGGTGTGATCCTAGATAAGTGTCTCTCCCCTCTATGTCTCCTTCTCTGAATTCTCAAAGGGCTGCCATGAGTCTAGAAAATGATGTTTGGGACACCCCCAAGGCCCAGCCTGGGGCAGGTACTTGCTATGTGTAAGTTCTATTTATAGTGTCAGAGGGAGCTGAGACCAGGACAGGGGTAGGGTGATGGGTGGGTGGGTGTCTACGGAAAACACAAACCTCATGAAACTTGGCAAGCTCCACGTCAAGACTGAAAAGACCTTTGGGTGGGAGGAGTGGACTTGGCAGACTCTCAGAGTTGTGGGACCACTGGTCCTACTGGGGCCCAGGAGTAGGGATTTGTCCAGAGTCACCCAGCTAGCTGGTCCCACCCATGAAATGACAGCCCAGGTCTCCTGCCTGCCCCAGGGTAGTCAAAACACGAGGCTCAAAGTGCTAAGAGCTCATAGGTGAATTATCTCAACATGAATCTCACGACTCCACTTACACAGATGGGCTCACTATTCCCATTTTCCAGAGGGATACAGTGGCTCAGGTCCCCGAGCAAGTGACTGCTTTGGGACTGGAAACCAGGGGTGTAGGACCATGGCACCCACCCTGGTAACCACTGCCCTGCAGGGTTTGCTTTCCAGCCCCCTAGAGGCCCCTCCTCCATGTCCTATGTTGTTTTCTCGCCTGGGAGGAGAGAGTTCTGCACGAATGAAGTATCAGGGCAGTCGACCCCCCTGTGATCACAGCAGGAGAGACCTCAGCCGGCCACAAGGACACACTTCCTGCTGGCTTGTGGGGGCGAGAAAACGTTGTTTTTGGAAACTTCAACCCCAATGAGCTTGAGCAGGAAAGAGGCCATCCCTGTCTCCCAGGAGGCCCTGGAAAGATGGTCAATCCCTGGTCTCGGGGGACGGGGCACTTTCTCAGTCTACTGCCCGAAGAAGGATTTCTAGGAATCACACCCAGCTCCAAAGGTGCAGAAACATTGGGCCTAGAATCACAGGACTTAAGGCTCTCTACACTGAGAAAAGGCCTGAGGCCTTTTAATCCAGCGGGACCCCTGTCAGACATGGCTGCTGTGACAGTGGGGCTGGGAGCTTGTCATAACCGGCATCTCCAGGGTCTCCCAGGCCCATGAGCTCTTTTGGGGTCAGGGGTGAGAAGCCGCATTGGGAACAAGAGGCCGCCTGGGTGACTCGTCACCGAGTGTTGGAAGCTGGGTCTGAGGAAGGGCGGTGACCAAGATCACACAGCAGGTCAGGCAGAACAGTCCCTCCAATTCATCCCTGCTCCACCTGCCCCAGGACCCTCTCCCCACGTCCCCAAATGGACTTCACCCACCAGCCCATCGGGAATCTGGGCCCAGCAGCAGTGGTGCAGGGACATCCTCCACTGCAGAAATCCTTCCCTGGACCTAGGACAGTGCTGCTGTTGTTTGTGTGTGTGTGCGCATGTGTGTTCACCTATGTGTATGTGCATGCACGCCTGTGTCCATTCACGTGCGTGTGTGTGAGTGGAGGACCAGGCAAGAAATGAACCAAGCCCCTGCTTCACCCCTCTCAGCCCTCATGCAAATTCCCAAGGCTGACACTACTGTCCACATTTCACAGGAGAGGAAACGGACTGAACACGGGACTGAGAACTCGGATTGCGGACTGAGAACTCGGATTGCAGACCTCGAGGGCAGGCAGAACATCACACAGAGTCACCCATAGATGCTGGAAGCTCCTTTCTGGCCCCCACCACCAGAGAGTCAGCCAGGCTTGGCTTGCACACCACCAGGGGTCCCAGGCACACACCTCTCGGTGGACAGGGACTAACCCCAGCGTAGTGTCTGAGGCCAGGCCAGCACCCCCTGCACAGCCTTACACCACCTGACACACAGCAGGGACCCATCCCTACCAACAGATGCCAGCGGCCCAGCAGGAAAGTACTTTATGGTTTACAACATGCCTTCACTGTCCATTGCCTCGTCTATCCAGGGAGGAAGGGGTTAAGGACTATGCCCGGTGGATGGGGAAACTGAGTCTCCAAGCAGCATCCCGGTGCCTCCCACCCAGCCCAGCCCAGCCCACCTGTTGCTCTGCAGATCTGGACTTGGGGACTGAGCTCCGGGCGGTCCTGACCCCTTCTGTCCCATGGGACCCCTGGGACCAGAGAGGCAGGTCGAGCGCCCGGGAGCGACACTCACCCTCAGCCATGGTCAGGCGGCGGCGGCTGCTCCTCCGACGGCGGCAGGACCCTCTAGGTGCAGACCACGGGGGCAGGCGCGGCGGGCCGCGCGCGCTAATTTATGGCCGGGGCGTCGGGGCGGGGCGGGGGCGGGGCGGGGGCGGGGCCGGGAAGGCGGGACCGGGCGGCCACCCTTCGTCCAGTCTCCGGCCCACGCGGCTGCTGGGGCGCACCCAGGGGACAGGAGCCCGAGGGAGGGACAGCCGGGCAGGGGCGCCCCCTGGGGGAGCGGGCAGAGTGCAGGCGGCCACAGCGTGACCCGGGACCCCATCAGACCAGGACACAACACAGCCTGCGGCAAACACAGTTAGGCCTTAGGTAACACAGGCACCTGGACACATCAACAGGCACTCAGATCCAAACACCCTCAGACAGAAACACACAGTTGAACCAGGACTTGCAGACACAGCTGGCAGAAAGGGAATAGGCCAACCCTCCAGGAGCTCAGCCTCAGGTTCTTGACGCTGGCACTCTGTGGATCCGTCTCCCTTCCTGCTAGCTCGGGTCTCCTGGTCTCCTGGGCTTCCTGACCTGCCATGAGGTCTGACAGGGAATGTCTCTGGAGAGACAGACGCCTGTGCAGCTCCCCAACCCTGCTTCGGGAGCAAGTTTCACATCAATGAGTGGATTTGGACTCTCAAACTGGCCCCAGACCGGGCACAGTGGTTCCTGCTGGTAATCCCAGCCCTCTGGGACGCCGAGGCAAGAGGACTGCCTGAGCCCAGGGGCTTGAGACCAGCCTGGGCAACTCAGCAAGCCCCTGACTCTACAATAAATATAAAAATCAGCCAGGCATGGTGGCACGTACCTGTAGTCCCAGCTACTTGGAAGGCTGAGGCGGAAGGATCACCTGAGCCCAGCAGGTTGAGGCTGCGGTGGCCATGAACGTGCCACTGCACTCCAGCCTGGGTGACAGAGTGAGATTCCAACTCAAATAAAATAATAAAACAAAATAGTTCCCAGCCTTCATCCCTGTGTGACACGTGGCACAGGGAATGAGCTCGTGTTGCTTTAGTAGATGTTTAGTGGACCCCAGATATCCCTGGGTCAAAGGGCTCTGCTGGAGTCTTAGTGAGCAAAGACCCCCAGGAACACACAGTTGGGCCCTGCTGATTCGTAAAGTAGCCCTATGGTGGGCCCTCTGATCGCCCTATTTTACAGCTGTTGTTGCAAGAACTGTTCCTGTAGCTGGTGTAAGCTCAGAGGAGAAAGCAGGGTGAGCGAAGTTTGGTTGAGAGGCCAGGGCTCGAGCCCCCACTCTGCCCCAACCAGTTGTGTGGCTGTGGGCAGTTATTTGGCTCTCCAGACTTCACTTTACTCCTCTGCAAACCAGGGGCAGGAATCCTTCCCTCACAGGCCTGAGTAAGACTCATTCAAAATGACCGAGGTTGGGTGACTCACAGAGGGTGAGCACGTGATCACTGGGGTCCCTGAGCCTTGGCATAGAAATACCAGGGGTCCCAGACCTAGCTCTGAGAGACAGGGACCCCAAAGAAAGGCAGGAGGCATGGGGCAGTCAGCTTGGCAGAAGGAAGACTGCGCGTGTCCTCAGGTGTCAGCCCTAGCCCGGATAGAAGGTGGCCTTGGCCTTCAGACGTACCTTCTCCACTGGCACACATTTTCCCTTAAAACTCTCAGCTGGGGGCTCCCTGGAGGCCAGGTGTCCACCGAGAGCTTGCCCTCCTCTGCGAGGTGACTGGCAGGGTGCCTGGCTCACTGCCAACCCTCACCCTGGCTGATGTGGAAAACGGTCGGTCCTGCCAACAGCAGCCCCACTGTGATAAGTGTTATTCCTTCCTCCTGCGGGCCTGGACCTGACCACCTCATGTCGTGGGTGTGTCACAGCCCTGGACTTACATTCTGGCTTCCTCACTGTGTAAGCCGCGTCCACACAGCAAGCAAGTCGCTCAGCCTCTCTGCCTCTGTCTCCTCATTTGTAAAATGAGGACGATAATCGTACCTACTGCACAGGGGGGCGTGGGGACTGAGGGAAGCAACACAAGGAGAGTACGTAGAACAGCATCCGGCACACAGTTGGCACTTAGTGGATGCTGGCTGCAAGGAGATACCTGTCAGCTATTCCTGGAGCCCAGATGGGCGTAGCGTGGAACCTCAAGCCGGCCCCAGCCTCGCCAGCTGCCTCTACTTCCTTCTCCTGGCACTTCCCACAGAACTGTGGCCACCTGAGTGACGCGGGGCCTGGAGCAACCCCAGGACGGGACCAGTGGGGTCAGGACTGGTATCCAGGAAGGTGGCAGGCAGAGGCCAGAGCCCAGACTTGGCCCAGAGACCTGGATTCCAGTGCCAGTGACCAGGGTCCTTGCCTCCCTGAGGGCCTCCGCCTTCCATTTGTTCAGAGAGGCTGGGAAACCCTGCCCTGTCTTACCTCACTGGGGCGGTAAAGGATTCAAGGCTCCATTTCGCCAAGGCCCAGAGCAGGTGATCATGGGCTCAAGGTCCCCAGACCCTGCGGGCAGGGGCCTTCATCACCCCATGCAGGGGAAGTGCTAGACAATGGTTAGAGCATGAGGGCTGTGAGGTCACTCTTGGCTGTATGACCCTGAGCCCACGTTTCCTCCTCTGTAAAATAGGAATAAAAGAGCCCCTACCTCAGGGGTTTAGAGGGGACGTTTGTACAGTTCTGGTCTCAGAGTAAGTACCCAGTCAACATAACTAAAGCCTTACGATGCTGTCCTCAAGAGTCAGGACCATCCCTCCAAACAGAGGAGGTTCCCATGAGTAGGTGATGTGGGCTGCATCCATGTGACTCTCGGCGAGGCTGCTCAGGGCGATTCCCTGCCTCCCATGGGAGTCTTGTTCTCAGTTGCTGAGGTCTAGAATCCTGCTGTCGTAGAGACTCAGTCCCTGACTTCCGTGAGGACTTGCAGGCCTCAAGGTGGAGACAAAAGTGAATTTTTAGAAACTTGAACCACCCATGACCAGCCAGATGCCCCACTTAAATCTCACAATATGATTTCTATCATGTGTCAGATGAGGAAACAGGCTCAGAGAGTTGCAGTGCCTTCCTCAAGGTCACACAGGAAGCAGGGAAGCAGGCCGGGCTGCCTCAAAGACCTGGGCTCCCTCTCCCGTGGTTTAGGTCAGTCCCATCTCCCCCTGTGTGGCGGGGAGGGGGGCAGTCCTCAGCAAGCGAGACATTTGAGGGCTTCAGTCCATGCTTCTGACCCATGGTGTGTGATATACAGTGGACACTCAGTAAATGTTTGTGGCCTCGAGAAAGGGAGGGATGAGTAAGAGAGAGTCAGAGGAAAAAAATGAAAGGAAGAAAGGAAAGAAGGATTAAGGTTCAGAGAGGTTGGGGAAACTGCCTGAGGTCACACAGCGTGACTGGGCTCCTAGCCCTGGCTTGGCTCAGCCATCCCCAGGATGAGGTACCCCAGGACAGAGACAACCCTGACACCCGACATGGGAGCAGTGGGAGGGCGGGACGGCAGTGGGGAGGCGTGTGACAGGCACTCGGAGCCCTGGGCCCTTCTACCGGCTGGTGACTAACAGGATGAGCAGCGTCTGGGGTGCGGAGCCCAGCGAGGGTGGGACGACTCCCCTGAGCGGGGACGGGGCGAGGTAGGGTATTAGGATGGAGACTTGGGGAGAATGTCAGGCCCTTTGAGGGGGTGCCTGTCTGGCAGGCTGTGGGAGCAGACAACAGGGCGTCTGGTTGGCAGGGCCTCCCTGTGTGTGCACTTTGTGGATGGAGAAGCTGAGTTGGCCACCTTGTCCTCAGCTCTGAGCCCACAGTTGTCACCCTCCAGTGCAGCCCAGTCCCTTCCCGCTGTCCCTGCAGCCGGCCCAGGATCCCAGCCTTGACTGTGCCATGGTAGCATATGGACGCCGGCAGGGACTCTGTTCACCTCTCTGTTCACCTGTCCTACCTCACAGGGCAGTCGCGGGCCCAACTGGCTGGCCCGACATACCCTCCGTCTCACCTTCCACATCCATACCTGCCAGCCTCACAGACAATGTGCTTGCCCCATTGCACTATGCGAGTATCCACCTCCAGGCCTCTGCTCAAGTTGTGCCCTCTCTTGGGGTGACCTTTCCTCTCTGCCTACTGAAGTCTCACCCAGGCTTTAAGCCCCATCCAAAGGGCATCTCCCCCTGAAAGCCACCCAGAGAGGAGTTTCCTCTTGCTCCCACGGCCCCAGCACCCACAAGATGCAGTTACGGTCCGTCTTATGTAAGTTCTAGTGTTCGTGTGTCTCTGTCTCCCTCCCTCCATCCCCACCTGGCCCTTTGTGACTGCTCAATAACTGTTTGTTGAATAAATTAGTAATCTGCAGCAGAGAGAGAGAGAGAGAGAGAGAGAGAGAGAGAGAGAGAGAGAGAGAGAGAGAGAACTTGTCCAAGCTGGGGCCAGGCTCTCGGGGTTAGCATGGGAGCCCTGTGTGAGAGAATTTGTGGTGCCAGTTGACCCTGGAAGGGACAGGAGGCAGAGCATGATGCTGGGGCCTCTCTCACCCCTTGTTGTCTTCATCAGAAAGGAGAGGTCTGGGTCTGACTGATACTGTAACCACAGCTCCTGCTATCCCAGGATAGCCGCTGGGAGACAGAGCGCAGGGTCCGACAGCTCCGGTGCCAACCCTGGTCCCCGCTCCTGGCTGTGTGGCCTCCTCGTCTACGGAAAGACCCAGCTCTGCCACGCCCCACCCAGCCTGCCAGGCTCAGAGAAGGAGACAGAAGAGGAGAGGAAGGCCCAGCCAAGGGGAAGACGTTCATTCCCCCATGGTCACCACCAAGTGGCTCGAGCTCATCACGAGCCAGGCACCCCAGGGAAGAGGGGTGGGACTTTTGGCGAGCAGCTTCCTGGCCATCTCAGACAGCAAGGGGTGCTTTTCCCAGGGGACCCCCATCACAGCCGACCTCACTTGGCACACAGTCCTAGCAAGGATGGCCACCTGACACAACGACCCTGAAGGATTAGAGGCCCAGGGCTGGGGAGGAGAAACACCAGAGGCCGGAGGTACCGAGAGAGTCGGAAAAACTGCACAGACAGGCCCAGGGACTCTGACGTGGCCACTTGTGGGCCACTGGCATTGGGATCAACAGTCCTGCTCATGCTGTCCCACCTCACAGGGCAACTATCAGTGATCACAATGGCAACCCAGAGCCAACCTATGAGCAAAAGGCCTTTGGGCCCACGAGACACTTTCCACTCCTGGCTCTCTCTAGCAGCAGTCTGGCTTCAAGGCTTGGGAGTTCGGCAGACCTGGGTTCAAATCCAGCTCTGCTATTGACTTTCCTGTGTGGTCCTGTGAGTCATAGCTCATCTCCAAGCCCCAGTGTCATCTGTAAAATGGAGGTGATCATATCAGCTCCTGCTTTACAGGCTTTTCGTGAGGATTAACACCACTCTTGGCAGACAGTGAGCACTCAAAAAGGGCAGCTAATTACTCAGCAATATAAAGGAACAAAGCACTGACACGTGCCACAATGTGGATGAGCTTCAAACCATCACGCTAAGTGAAAGCAGCCGTCACAAGAGACCACATGGCGAGGGACTGCATTAGACGAAACACCCAGAACAGGCAGAAACAGAGCTATAGAAAGAAGATCCGGTTGTCAGGAGCTGAGGGAAGCGGGGAATGAGGATTTTTCTTCTGGGATGAAGAAAATATCTGGAAATTAGACAACGGTCATGGTTGCATAAATCTGTCAGTATACTAAAAACCATTCAACTGCACACCTTAAATGGATGACCTTTATGGTGTATACATTATATCTTAGTAATATTTTTTTTTGCGAGTGAATGATTTCTGTTTTTTTATTTTTTTTAAATTTTATGTATTTTGAAGATGTGGGGTACAATTAAGGATTAGGTCTATAGATGTTTATTATGTAGGTACACTTGTTGATGAGGTGTGCCCCCCTCCCCTGGCAGTTTCCCACCACTGCCAATCCCTTTCTTATAGTATAATTTCTTATAATTGTTCATGGTCCGCTTATGAGTGAGAACATATGATACTCAGTTCTTTGTCTCTGTGATAGATTGCTGAGTATGATCGACTCAAAATCCATCCAAGTTGCTGCGAAGTCCATATGTTTGTCCTTCTTTATGGCTGCATAATATTCCATTGTGTATATGTACCACATTTTTTTCATCCAGTCCACCTTCAATGGGGAGCATGGTTGTTCCATGCTTTTGCTATTGTGAACAGAGCTGCAACAAGCATGCGTGTGCAGGTATCTTTTTGGTAGAATGACTTGAGGGGATTGCTGGATCATTATGGAAGGTCAATTTCTAGTTCTTTCAGAAATCACCATGCTGTCTTCCAAAGAGGTTGCACTAGTTTGCATTCCCACCAGCAGTGTAGAAGTGTTCCTTTTTCTCTGCATCCTCACCAGCATCTGTTGTTGTTTGTTTTATTATTGATGGCCATTACTGATGGCCATTCTTACTGGGGTTAGGTGGTATCCATAACATGGTTTTAAAAAATGATGGTTGATTACAAAACATGAGCAAAAAGTCAGGAGTAAAGTTCTGAAAGCCTTGTTCTAATTCTCAGGTCAAAAGTTGAGGAACACTTGCACACATTCGTGTCCGAGAAGATGTGTGCAGAGCGGTCTTCATAGCATCGTTATGGCAAAACCACTCACAACCTAAGTGCCCAGCAGGGGGGGATGGATCAATAAGCTGTACCTGGGAATATCATTTGGCAGTTGGACATGGGAGGAATTCTGAACCACAATGTTGAACAAAAAAAGCAAACTGCAGGACATTATGTGGGGTATGATTCCACAAGACTGCTCAGTTTCTACAGGAAAGATAAGTAAATGGATGCACAATGTGTGAATGTATCACACAGAGAAAGGTTTAGAAAAGTCCGCTCCAAATTGCTGACAGTGGCGGGAGGGTCCTGGAGGCACTGGGTGAGAGATAGGAGTGGTGATTAAAAGTGGTTTCAGGATTCTCTGGAAGGAGAGAAAATCTTTAAGTGAAGAAATGACTTTATGTGTCTCTTAAGTAATTAAAGATTCATTTTTAAAAAGAGAAGAATAACCTGGCTTACATTTAGAACTGAGCTTTTCGCAAATGGAAATACTCCAAAATAAAAAACATTCTGGCAAAGTAGGTAGAAAAAAATACAGTCAAGGTAGAGTAGAAAGTCGATATGACAGAACCCCTCTACAATCCACTCCGAAAATGCTTTTGTCAATATTTGCACAGTCTTACGGATCCAAACCCATAAGCAGAGCCTATGAATAAAGAAGAGATCCAAGAGGTGCGCCCCTGCTTCTGAAAGTGGGAATTTTGAGGCCTGGACACCAAGTTTTTATTTACATCACAACTTTGTGTAAAGGAAGGTTCAGAGAGGTGAAGTGAATTACCCACGGTCACACAGCCTGGAAGGAGCGGGGCAGGGCGCCCAAGTCTTTGCTAGTAACGAATCCTGCTAAAATACCAGCAAGGGGAGTGCAGCCTGGTGTGGGTGCTTGACTGTGCTCCGTGGAGACCTTGGGGGGAAGCCCCAGATCCCACAGCAGGCCCCTGTGTCTCCCCCCACCCTACACTCCTCCGCAAGGCTGAGTCATTGGCTGTGTCTGCCTGGCACACCCAGTTCAGTCAATAAGCGTCAAACACACTTTCTTTCATGGAAATAAATGACCCTTTAGGGCAGTGGCTGAGCTTGTTCGACTAAATTGAACACGTGTTTGGTTAACCCCGACCCCCTGTTTCTCCCGCCCGTTTGATGAGCCGCCTGAGTGGCTGCCTGCCTGAACTGAATCCTTGTAGGGCCCACTGACCCTGTCGGTTTGAATCCCGAACTTCATGTCTGAGGAGGGGCTGCCGTCACTGTGCCATCATCAAGGAAATGGGAGGCTTGGCCTCAGTCCTGCCAGGGCAGGGCTCCGTCTCCAGGATAATAAACCTCAATGCTACAGACATCTCCTGTGGATGGAGACCGTTGTAAGCACAGCTGGTCCATTGTTTTGCCTCTGGTAAGCCTTTCCACGGGCTTGATGGGACTGTCACTCAAGTGGCCCTGCCCAGTTCTGGTTAAGGGCGAGCCTGGAACCCAAACTCATTCAGTCGGATGCTCTCCTGGGACTTTGACTCTTATAACTCTGACACAAGTTTTTTTGTTTTGTTTTGGAGTCAGAGCCTCACTCTGTCACTCAGGCTGGAGTGGTGTGATCATGGCTCACTGCAGCCTCGACCTCCTGGGCTCAGGAGATCCTTCTGCCTCAGCTTCCCAAGTAGCTAGGACTACAGGCATGTGCCACTATGCCCGGCTAATTTT
>NW_007246482.1:248186-275110 GCF_000164805.1 Carlito syrichta
CCCACGGGCTCAGGCAATCCACTCACCTCAGCCTCCCAAGTCACGGGATTAGAGGCTGAGCCACCGAGCCCGGCTTGTTTGATTTCTTAAAGTCAGATTTATTAGATTAAAATCTATGTACAATACAGTTCACTCATGTTGCGTTACAATGCACCCCAATCACACAATACAGGTCCATGCACTGACATACAGTCATGCTACCACACAGCAGTCACGTTCTAGAACATTGTCATCACCCCCAACTGCCCTTCTGCAAGCAGTTCTCTCCCCCCCACCCTCTGCCCCGCAGCCGCTGATCCACCTGTGATTTGCCTTTTCCAGAACGTCACATAAATGGATCATCCTGGGGCCCTCTGAGCCTGGCTCCCGTCACCTGGCGTAATGCAGTTGACTTGCCCACATCTTGTTTCGAGATCAGAGTTCGCTCCTTGTTATGACCGACGACTGCTCCGTGAAACTCATATGTTTATTTGCCCATCAGCCAGTAAAGGGCCTTTGGGCCCTTCTGGGTGTGTATATATGCACAGGTCCAGCTTCCGGTGTGGACATGTGTCTCCACTTCACTTCGGTAAACACCTTCCAGCCAGTGGCACACCCTTCCAGGCGATTCTGTGGGTGGTGGTAAGCGACCTAGGTCTGTGCCTGCTCACGTAACCCGGGAGATATGTGGACATGCCTACATTTCCTGCCTTCAATTCTCCCAGCAACCCTCTGAGGGTGAGAGATTCGTCCTCATTTTACAGAGGAAACAGAGGCTCTGAGAGCCTAAATAACCTGCCCAGACCACACCTCAAGGACTTGAGTCCAAATCGAAGTCACAGAGGGCGCCACAGCCCCCTCAGAATTCCTAGGCACCTTGGCAGGAGGGAAACTTCACAATCAACATCCTAACAGATGTTTATTGACTGACAGTGGATCGAATAAATGCCTCATTCCTTTCTCTGGGCCTCAGTTTCCCATTTATGAAATGACAAAGTTGGACCAAATGATGAACTAACAACATTCTTAGAGTTATGATTTTGACAGTCCATGACTGTAAGCCCTTTTCTTCTGATGGAGAATTCCATGGACGTGGAGCCCATGGTGGGGGAGCCCAGCCCTCATGCTCCCCAGCCCACACAGGCAGCCCCCTGAGCTTCCGCCCTGGCTGGTTGACCCCAGAACAATTGGCACTCCCTGCCTTTCTGTCCTAAAAAAAACAAACACGCCGTCACCTTGGATTAGCATCACCCTTTCACCAGAATCTTCTGATGGACGCAGTTCTCTCTCTTCACAGTATCTTCAGAATGTTCAGGCTTCTAACCCATTCCTGACAGGCTGGTTTCTTTTTAGAGCTTTTTAAAATAAAATGAATCACGCTGCTCAGGTTCTGAAGCCTCTGATGAGGTTAACCCTGTCGTTCCCTAGGCAGTTGGGCCGTGGGCATAGTTGGAGGGCGGAGGGGAAGGAGGAGGGAAGCCACAGGGGCCTGAATACTGCGGCGACTCAACCGCTCTCGGTCACAGTCACCTCCCGCCTCCCTCCCCGGTGCTTGGTGCTGGCAGGGCAGTACCCAGGCCCAGTAACCCAAGGCTTCAGGGTCTGACAGCTCCTAGCTGTGTGGCCTACCGCAAGTTTCCTATGGTCTCTAACCTCAGTTTCCTCGTCCCAATAATGGGCATACCAGCCTCACAGAGTTGCTAAGGATGAGTGAGTTCTTGTGTGGGTTCCCATTTGGCCCAGGGAAAAGCTGCACAGATGCTGGCTGGCTTTATTACTCTTGTAGCCAAGGGCTTTGAGGGCCTTGATCTCAGCTGCCCCTCCAGGTCAGTTCTGGGGGTAGGGGAGAGGGATGGGCACTGCGCACCCGCCGTGTGCCAGGCTGTGTGTGGAGAAGCTTTTTGTCTGTTGGTTTTCGCCCCACGAGGACCCTAAGGTGTTGCTCCCCTGCAGCATGGCGAAGGGCTGTACCACCCCTTCCAGAGGGGAAGAGCCAGGTTCAGAGGAAGCGAGGCGCTGGCCTGTGGCCACTGGTGGTGCTTCTGGAGCTGGGGCGGCCCTGGGTTCTGTCTAGGGGCCTCCCCCCTCCCCGTGGGCCCCATTCCTTTATCTGGCATGACCCACCAGCAGCTCCTCCCCCTCCCCCCCTTCCCTTCTCTGCCACCATCAGGCAGCTCTGGGGAGAGTGACCATCAGACCAGCAGTTCTAAGAGCCCTCTGGGGTCACACTGGTGGAGCACAGAGAGGCCATTCAGGGAGGTGCCCAAGGAGGAACTCAGGTCTTCATTCATTTTTCCTCCCAGGCCCATAGGGAGCAGCAAGCAGACACGGCTTCCACTTAATGTTGAACCAGCAACCTTTCACGTGTGAGGCAAGCGTGAGAACCACCGTGCTGTGGAAACTATTTCCTGGTTACGTTTTTTGATGCCTCATCCTCTCACAAGCGGGGAAACGGAGGCACGTGTCCAGGACCTGCCTGGCTCCCAAACTGTGCTGTTTTGCAACATACCCTTTCTCTGTCGAGGGGCCAGTGTTCATTGGGGTGAGAGTGAGGCCCCGGGAGAGCCGGGAGTGAGTGGGGTTGGAGGACTGCTCACAGCACCCCCACTCCCCCGTCTGTGCTGTGCCTCATGCTGGTCTGTCCTTCGCAGCTTGGCCCAGGATCATGTCCGTGGCTGCTCAGCTCTCAGTTGCCAAGTGCCTACTGTATGCAGGGCCCTGAAGTGTGCACAGATTGTCCATGCCCAGTCCAAGCCCAGCCCTGACTTCCGGCACCATCGTCGGCTTATGGCTCTCACACTTGCACCTCAGCCCCGTCCTCACTTCCGAACCCCAGGTCCAGGCTTCCAAGGGCTTCACGACGCTCCTGACGCCACTTGCTCCCTGCTCAGGCTTGCTTCTCCCACAGTCCCCATCTCCGTGGTGGGCACGCCGCCCCTCCCTGGGCTCCTCTCTCAGACCCTCACCCCAACATGTCCGGAAGTCCTGGGAACTCTGCTTTTGAAGTCTGTCCAGAACTTGCCCACATCTCATGACCTCTGCTGCCACCACCACTCTGGCCCAGGTCTTCTGCCTGGACTGGCTCTCCCTGCTTTGTCCCTCGGATTAAAACCAAGGTTCTCATCAGGTGCCCAAGACTCCGCGATCTGCTCCTGTTGTCCTGTGGCCTCCTCTCCTACCACTGCCTGCTTTTGGCTCCAGCCGTGCCGGCCTCCCGCATTCCTTCACTTTGCAGGTCTGTCCCTGCTCAGAGCGTTTGCACTGGCTGCTCCCTCTGCCCGGGCTGCTCTTCCAAGATGCGGTGACCTGGGTCCAGTGTGGGTGCCCGAGGAACTTGTGCTGTGTGTGAATGGCAGCTGTGACCTCGATGGCGAAGGGTGAAGATTTGGCCACATGTGTTGGATGCTGTGTCGCCTTGGAGGTTACTGAACTGTCCTGTGTCTCAATTTCCTCTTTAACCAAACTGGCTCTAAGTGAGCTCATAGCATCACTGAGGCCCCTGACTCATCACAGTTTGGGGGAGAGAGAGGTCATGACCTCAGAAGCCTCTGGTTCAGCCTTGCCGTTGCAGACCTGGGGACAGTGGGGACCAGAGAGGGGTCCCATTGTCCAGAAACAGAGCTGGAGACAGAGCTGTGGGGGGTTAAGACATTAATTTACCGATTGAATAATTTATTTATTGAACGTTTATTGAGCACCTACTCTGTACTAAGTTGTGAACAAGATACTTCCTGCTGTCAAGGAATTCACAGCTCAGTGGAATAAGCATACAGGTGGCAAGGTGCTCACTATGTAAATAATAAGCACTATAACCTGTGTTCAGGTTGGTGGTGGGAGAAGAGTTAGGACCTGAGGGGCCCAGATAGGAGAGGGATTCTCTCTGTGTGACAAATCAGGGCAGGCTCCATGAAGGAGGTGGCACCGAATTTGTGTGTGTGTGTGTGTGTGTGTGGTTTTTTTTTTTTTTTTTTTTGAGTTGGAATCTCACTCCATAGCCCAGGCTGGAGTGCAGTGGCATGCTCACGGCCACCCCAGTGTCCGCTTGCTAGATTCCGGCGATCCTTCCGTCTCAGCCTTCCAAGGAGCCGGAACTACAGGTGCAAGCTACTATGCCTGGTTAATTTGGGGATTTATTGTAGAGGTGAGGTCTTGTCAAGTTGCCCAGGCTGGTTTCCCTCACCTCGGTCTCCCAAAGTGCTGGGTAATCTGTGTTTTGCAGTATGAGTTAGGCAGATATGGCAAAAAAGAGATTTCAAGCAGAGGGACCTGTCTGTGTATGCAGGGGTGAAGTTATAGAAGTGATAAAGAGTGTGGAAAAGTCATGGGAAGAGGGAGTTAAACAGTGTGGCTGCAGTTCTGGGGCACCTGGAGGGAATGTGAAGGCTGGGGAGATTAGTGGGGCCCAGACCACCAAGGGCCTTTTTTACCAGGCTCGGTTTAGGCCACCAGGAGCCATGGGAAAGTTTTAAAGCAGGAACATGATATTGACTAGGCTGCGTTTTGAGAAGGTAATGATGGAATTTTTAGCATTTTTTGTAAGAGACAGGGTCTTGCTCTGTTGGCCAGGCTGGTCTTGAACTCCTGGGCTCAAGCAATCCTCCCACCTTCGCCTCCCAAAGTGCTGGGATTATAGGGTGAGCCACCATCCCTGGCCCCTGGCAAAATTGTTAGCCATCACATTTTAGTGCTTGAATGTAGCGATTACCATCATCCCTGGACTTTTTCAAAAGACAACTAAATTGAGGTTGGAAAGAGAAATGGTGCCCACAGCCGGTCAGGGCAGAAGCATTTGCCCTCATCCTCGTCTCTGTAGGTGAGGCTATACCTGAGGCTGGAATATGTCTGCAGATCCTGTGAGTAAGCTGTCCCCAGTGGGACCAGCTTCCAGTCCCCTGTGACGTCCCTCTCTCAGCGTCTCCCCTTCAGGGCTGCCTGGAGTCTCTGATGATAGTGGTTTATACAAAAACCCTCTTCTTGCATGCTCCTTTTCTAGCTGTATGACCCCGGCTGTGTCCTTCCCCTCTGGAATGCCGGTTTCCCCATCTGGCTAATGGGTGTGATAATTGGGGTGGCAGCTGCTACTGATTATTAAGCATCCTAGGTTCTCCTCCAAACCTCACGAAGACCCCATGGACGAAGGGGGCCCAACATGACCTGCTGCCTGTCCACAGCAGAAAGTGTGAGGCAGAAGCTGGTTGTGGGTAAGATGGGGAAGCTGAGGTCCATGATTGCCTTTAGCGCGTGTGGTGCTGGGAGACACAGAACCGACTGTGACTCTCACCTTTCTCGTTCTGGTCACTCTGCCCTCTCCATGTGAGCTGAGGCCGCAACAGCTGTGTGAGTTAGAGTGGCACAAGGCACCCACTGAAGGACCCGCGTGATACCGAGGGCAGCCTGAGAGGTCGGACCAACTCCCCTCAATCCCCAAGAGCCCCTGCCTGGCTGAGCACAGCTGGTAGCATGATGTCAGGCCTGGCTCGGTAGGCCAAAGCAGCAATGGCCCCAGGGTCTGACGGGTGCAGGGGAAGGCAAGGCTGAGTCGCTGATCTAGCTCTTAAAGACCCTTGAGTGTGACTTTACCCTGGCACAGCCTCAGCAAATACTCAGGACTGAAATGCAGGAAGGGTCACACAGCTTTGACCCTTGGCCAGTTGTGGCTAGTGCTCTCATTGCTGTGAAAGTCTGGAAACTTAGAAACTCAACTACCCACGGGTTCCTGAAGAAAGACCCAGGAATCCCTCCAGCATCAAATATGGGCCCAATCACTTGGTCCCCATGCATGGATTGGTGCCCACTCTGGGCCCAGCCCTGGGCCAGGCCCCATGGGAGACGGAGAAATGAGGTAGGCTTTAACAGAACATCTGTGGCTTTTCCCTAATTAACATTAATGCACGTTCACGGTTTAAAGTTTATAAAATACAGAACTTCCAAAAGAAGAAAATTAGTCCCTCCAACATCACCAACAGAGAGAACAACTGTTAACATTTTGCTTTCTCTCTCTCAGTATTGCTATGTCATATTTAAGAATATGTGTGCATAAAAGCTTATATAAATATGGATCTACGTTCTAAAAATGGAATCACTCGATCATTTGGGAAATATTTACTGAGCACCACCCCGCGCCAAGCACGAGTCAGGCAGTAGACAGGAGGACTTGGGTCCCACTCTCGGGAAAGTTGCCTCTAAGTACTCGTGACAGCTGCCTTTCTTCAGCTTGTGTCCAACGTTTTCAAGTCACTTGTGTTTCTACAGCATGTTTGCTGGTTATGTAGAATTTCACCACGTAGATAAGCCCTGGTTTGGCAACCCCCTTCTGTCCATTTTTTCACTGTTGAACACAGTGCCATCCTGCAGCCGTCGGCTCAGAGGTGGATTGGCTCTGCAGAGGCTGGAAACCCCTCGTAGCTAGGGTTTGGAGACCAATTAGGAAGTTCCCATTACATGTGCTTGAGGGAGGTTTTGAAGGAAAAAGTGAGAGGGAAGTCATCTTCTTCATGTACTGCTGGTTGTGAAGCCGTCAAGGTCTTCTGTGGCTGTGTCTCAGGGCCTGGTCACCAACTTACGGGTGCTGAGAAATGGTGGGAGGTCAGCTGCGTCTCTACCTGCAGTGAAGCTAAGGTAACCAATTCCTGAAGACAATCATTCCCAAGCTTCCGTGTTGTAGCAGAAATGGACAGGCCAGTTTAGCAGTAACATCCTGAGAGTCGTTCCTGGAAGGTCAGGCCCCTGATGCAGCATTTTCGGTGATACTGCAAGAACTCAGCTTCCTGTATTAAATCTCTCTCTATTTAAGGTAGTAAATGTGGTTTTTAGTTTCGCGACTGAACCCTGAGTAATATAAGCCACATCTTTGAGGCTGTTGGCAGCAATTGCCTCAGAATAAATTTCTAAACTTGGAAACTGTAGGTCAAGGATTCACTCTTTCTGTTTTTTTAAATAGTTTTTTGAGATATATAATGAACATACCCTACTTAAAGTGTACAATTTAATGAATTTCAGCATATTCACATAGTTGTAAATCCATCATTTCCATCCAGTTTTCGAACGTTTTCTTCACCCCCAAAAGAAATTTCATACCATTAGAATCACTCCTCACTTCCCTTCGCCATCCTAGGCAATCACAAATCTCCCTTCTGTCTCTACAGATTTGCTTATTCTGGAATTCCACATAAACAGAATTACACAATATGTCATCTTTTGTGACTGGCTTCTTTTACTTAGCATAATGTATTCAGGGCCCATTTGGGCTGTGGCATATATCAGAATTTTGCTCCTTTTATTTCTGGGTAATTCTATTATATAGATAGGCCGTGTTTTGTTCACCCATTCATCAGCGAATGAACTGTTGGGTTGTTTTAGGCTCTTGTAAGTAATGATGCTGGGACATCTGTGTCCCTGTTTTTGTGTGGATGTGTGTCTTCATTTCCCTTGGGGAGGCTCATGTCAGTGGAGGTCGGGGCATCGGCAGGTACCGTGCCAGGTCTGGAGGTGCCTGGGGAAGGAGGACAGGGCAGAGGCTAGCTGCCACCTGAGATGTGTGATGATCAAATTATAGTTGCACTGTGCCTGTGCGTCTTCTGGAAAACAAGACTTGAATGCAAAGGCAGACCAAGCAAATCTAGAAGGAAGAGCCCGGCAAGTAGTTTAGCAAGATGGTGTCAGGCCCAAGCAAAGTCGATGGAATTTAGAGGAAGACCCCTTCCTTTCAAGTTTTTCTATACCATTGTGCTGAGACTGCATCACTGTACAGTCTATTGGAATGTGTACCTGCAGTTTTGATATCACCACCTGTCTTTGGGAGAACAATGTCTTCCTCCAACACCTCACTCAGGTGAAATGTCAGGAATGTGTTCGGGTAAACATTCTGACACACATATCTTCTGTCTGGGATCTTCCTCCCTCTGACACTGATTTGTTTCAGTCTTTGGCTCCATCTACGTGTAAGATGTCTCGAAAGATCAGAGGAGCCTGCTAGGAGTTTTGTCTCTAAATCCAAGGATTAGTGCTTTTGCCAGATTGGACTGCTTCGGCTTGAACAAGACAGGGTGGTGGTGGGAGCGATGGCTGATCACATCCCCGTATCCAATACCAATACCTGTCCTCTTTTTTCCTAATTAAGAAAAAATGTAAGCCGGGCGCGGTGACTCACGCCTATAATCCCAGCACCTTGGGAGGCCGAGGTGAGAGAATTACCTGAGCCCAAGGGTTCGAGATCAGCCTGGGCAATTTGGCGAGCCCTCATCTCTACAATAAATAAAAAAAACTAGCCAGGCACGGTGGCCTGTGCCTGTAGCTCCAGCTACCTGGAAGGCTGAGGCGGAAGGATCACCTGAGCCCAGCAGGTCGAGGTTGCGATGTCTGTGAACGTGCCACTGCACTCCAACCTGGGCTACAGAGTGAGACTTCAACTAAAAAAAAGAAAGAAAGAAAGAAAGAAAAGAAAAAAGAAAAATTGTAGCTGGGGGAAAAAAATTTCTCCCGGGCATACACGTAGAAGTGGAATTGCTGGATTGTATGATCACTCTAGGTTTCACTCTTCAAGGACCTCCCTGTTTTCCACAGCTGTTTTTGGAGTCTCACTCTGTCACCCAGGCTGGAGTGCAGTGGCACACTCATGGCCACCCCACTGTCGACCTGCTGGTCTCCGGTGTTCCTTCCGCCTCAGGCTTCCAAGTAGCTGGAACTATAAGTGCGTGCTACCATGCCTGGCTAATTTTTTATTTTATTGTAGAGACAAGGTCTCGCCAAGTTGCTAGGGCTGGTCTTGAACCCACAGGCTCAGGCACTCCACTCACCGCAGCCTCCCAAAGTGCTGGGATTCCAGGCTGAGCCACCAAGCCCAGCCAGAGATTGCATTGAATCTTTAGAACAATTTAGAGAATATTACTATTTCATTAATCTTAAGTCTTTTGATACTTGAACACGGAATGCCTCTCCATTTATTTAGATCTTTCATTTCTTTCAACAATGTTTTGTAGTTTTCAGTATACATCTTGCATATCGTTTGATTAACCTAAGATTAAATTTATTCCTAAGAATGCATCCCTATTGATGCTATTGTAAATTGAATGGTTTTCTTAATTTTATTCCCGATTGTGCATTGCTAGTATAGAGAAATACAATTGCTTTTGATATACTGATCTTATACATAGCTGCTGCAACCTCGTTGAACTGTTTATTAGTTCTAATAATTTTCTAGTTGATTCTCTAGAATTTTCTGTATATAAGGATTATGTCAGTCACACCACCTTCCCAGCTCTTCCTCAGTGCTGCCTACGGAGGTGGCAACCATCTCCTGCCCAGCATCATGGCCGCCCTCTGACTTCTGATGAAGCCCAAGATCGTCAAAAAGAGGACCAAGAAGTTCATCCAGCACCAGTCAGACCGATATGTCAAGATTAAACACAACTGGTGGAAACTCAGAGGTATTGACAACAGGGTGCGTAGAAGATTCAAGGGCCAGATCTTGATGCCTAACATTGGTTACAGGAGCAACAAGAAAGCAAAGAACATGCTGCCTAGTGGCTTCTAGAAGTTCCTGGTCCATAATGACAAGGAGCTGGAAGTGCTCCTGATGTGCAACAAGTCTTATTGTACTGAGATTGCTCAGGTTTCCCCCAAGAAGCACAAAGTCATTGTAGCTCTCTAGCAGCCCAGCTAGCTATCAGAGTCACCAATCCTAATACCAGGCTGCACAGTGAAGAAAATGAATAGACAGCTCATGTGCACATTTTTTTGTTTGTTTAAATGAAAACATAAAAACTCTAAAAAAATCATGTCATCTGTGAATATAGTTTTACTTCTTTCCAATCTAGATGTTTTTGTTTTCTTAACTAATTGCTGTGGCTAGTACCTCCAGTACAATGTTAAATAGAGTGACAAGCATGGACATCACTGTCTTGTTCCTCGTTTTTGGGAGGAAAGCATCTAGTCTTTTGCCAATAAGTATGAGGTTAGCTGTAAATGTTTCATAATGCCCTTTTCTTTTTTTTTTTTTGAGTCAGGGTCTCACTCTGTCACCTAGGATAGAATGTCATGGCACGATCATGGCTCATTGTAGCCTTGGCCTCCTGGGCTCAGGCGATCCTCCCGCCGTAACTACAGGTTAGGCACCACACTCAGCTAATTTTTTTATTTTTTGTAGAGACAAAGTCTTGCTGTGTTGCCCAGGCTGGTCTCGAACTCCTGGGCTCAAGTGATGCTCCCGCCTTGGCTTCCCAAGGTGCTGGGATTCCAGGCAGAAGCCACTGTGCCCGAAGTAGCTTATCCATTTCCTAAGGCTTTGGCTTGGCTTTGTGACTCATGCTCATTCGACATGCCAATCATTCTTTTTGGCTACTCCCTTGGCCACAGCATTCCAATGACAAGCTGGAAGGTATAGCCTCCAGAAATGATCAGAACTCTCCAGGTGATGACTAATCAGTAGAGAGGGAGAGAGACAAGGAGAGGGAGAGGAAACACGTATTCTCTTCCTTGATCTAGCTACTTTGCTCCTGCTTGTGCAATCCAACGTCAAACTGGCTCCCTGGTGACTGTGATCGTAGTGTCAGGCCCTTGATGAGTTTCAGCTAAATTAGTGAATCTCAGCCCTGTCAGTCTAAAACTCCACCCTTTAATAGCTTTTAACTTGAAATATAGCCTTATGACAGTTAATTTTGTATGTCAACTTGGCTAGGACACAGTACCCAGTTATTTGATCAAATATGCTTCTGGATGTTTCTGAGAAGGTATTTTTAAAGATGAGATTAACATTTAAATCAGTAGACTCTGGGTCAGATCTGGTGGCTCACTCTTGTAATCCCAACACTTTGGGAGGCCAAGGTGGGAGGATTACATGAGTCCAGGAGTTTGAAACCAGCCTGGGCAACAGAGTGAGACCTCGTCTCTACTCAAAATAATTAAAAAAAAATTTTCCTAGGCATGGTGGCTCACACCTATAGTCCCAGCTACTCAAGAGGCTGAGGCAGGAGGATTGTCTGAGCCCATGAGGTCAAGGCTGGGGTGAGCTGTAGTCATGCTACTGCACACCAGCCTGGGAAACAGAGTCAGACTCAAAACAACAACAACAAAATAAGCAGACTTTGAGTAAAGCAGATTACTCTCTAGGATGTGTGTGGGCCTTGGCCAATCAGTTGAAGAACTTAAGAGGAAAAGACTGCCCTCCTCCCTGAGGAAGGAAGAATTCTGCTAGAGACAGTCTTCAGACTTGGACTGCAAGGGTCAGCTCTTCCCTGGGTCTCCAGTCTGCCAGCCTGCCTTACAGATTTGGGACTTGCCAATCTCTACAATCATGTAACCAATTTCTTAAAATAAGTATCTCCCTCCATCCTATTGGCTCTGTTTTCTGGAGACCCTAATACCAGCCTATATACAGAAGAGTGCGTGTAACTGTCCAGCTCGATGAATTTCCACAGACTGAATTTGTCAGATCAAGAAACAGGACATGACCCAGAAGTTCCCATGTGCTCCCATGTAATCTCCAACCCCCAACGGTGCCCACTCTCCTGGCTTCTCATAGCACAGATGAGTTGCATGGCCCCAGGATGTTATGCCAATGGGGTCGTCAGTAGGTGCTGCTTCTCTCACAGCTGTGTGCTCCTGCAAGAGGCATCTGCAGTGTTGGGCGTGGTTGTGAACAGCCCATTCTCCTTGCTGTGGAGGGTCCCATCGTGTGGCTCACCTCAGTCCATGCATCCATTCAGCCCCCATGGGCATTTGTGTTGTTTCCAGTTTGGGATCTATTACAGTGCAGCTGCAAATGTTCTTCTCCGTGTGTGTCAGAGTTTCACTCTGTACCCCAACCTGGAGAGCAGTGGCTCGGTCATGGCTCACTGCAGCCTCAACCCCCCGGGCTTAGGTGGTCCTTCTACCTCAGCATCCTGAGCAGCTGGAACTACAGGCATGCGCCACCATGCCTGGCTAATCTTTTATTTTTTGTGAAGAGGAAGTCTCGCTATGTTGTCCAGGCTGGTCTTGAACTCCTGGGCTCAAGCAATTCTCTCGCCTTGGCCTCCCGAAGTACTGGATGACAGCATGAGCCTTGTACCAGACCTGCTGGAAACATTCTTGCACATATCTTTTGATGAATGTGTGAACACATTCTAGTTGGGTTTAAGCCTCCAAGTGTAATTGCCCAAGCCCCCTTTTTATATCAAATATTTTATGCTTTCTTTCATTTTAATTTTCTGCAGTGAAATCTACAGATGATAACACACACACATATACAATGCCCGGTCTATGACATAAAGGAGGTATAAAAAGGAAGCAATTTATAACAAAATAATGTGTATTACAATATGTCCTTGGACACAGTTACCCAAGAAGGCATAATGAAGATGTCAAAGTCATGTCTACCCATGACGCATCTGGATTCCAGAGATGTGAGCAGATCAGACTCCATCACACACAAGAGGTTCAGAAAAATGAAAAGGCTGGAGGTGCTGGTAAAAATTTACATACGGCCTGCTGTTGGGGCAAGACATAACAGACGTGACTTATTAGTATGTGATGAGAAAAAGAAAGAAGGAAATGGCCTTGACTGGAGCAGGGAGAACATACAGGGGCACACTGCAGCCTGTCAGGGAGAGAATAAGGAAGGGGAGTCTCTGAGCAAAGTGATCAAGAACTCCCATGTGCCCAGTAGCCAAGGTGGTTGTGTGGTTACTCCACACGCGTCTGCTTTGCAGTCCCACCCATGACAGAGGTCTGCATTCTGCCTCTGTGTCCTCGTCAGGTGGAGGTGACAAGCTGACAGATTACAAAAGCTGCTTTCACCCAATGCTTGGAGAAGCCATGGTGACCTGTGGAGACAATTCTGAGTAAGACTGAAAGACAGCAGCTCAGTCCAAACAAGCCACTCAACATAGATTCAAAGTGATTGTGCTCAGCCATCATAACAAATGAAATAATGTCTTTTGCAGCAATTTGGATGGAATTGGAGAACATCATCCTCAGTGAACTAATGCAGGAACAGAAAAACTAAGGATCTGCAATGACATAGAGAATGACTTGATGGACAATGGAGACTCAGAAGGATGAGGGGGAAGGGGTAGAAGGATGAAAAAATCACCTATCAGGTACAATGTGCACAGGTGGAGGTGGTGGGGACACTTAAAGCCCAGACTTCTTTGCCACTATACAATGCACCCATGCCACCCAAAACTATTTATACCCCCTAAATCTACTCAAATAAAAAAAATTGAAAACAGCACCAACAAAGTGACTACCTGTAAAGAAATTCGGGGAGATTTCTTGTACCTCTACTAGTTTACAAATATTTGGCTCTAAGTTTGTAAAAAAGAGTCTCACATCTCCCTCCTTAAATATTTGCAGTTGGTTTCTCTGCTTCTGCGGTAACCGCGTTCATGCCCTGGGACCCTTTCCCTCCAAACACGGGATAAGAAAGATATTCAATAATTGCGTCATGGTCCTTGATCCATTTCTGCTTCCTTGTCAATGACAACCTTCTTCCAAGTTTCCCAGCTCACTTTTCATGGAACCCGTCGGTGCCACAAGTCACAGAAGCCAGACCTGCCTGACGTCTGCCATTGTCAAGAACATGGGCAACTTCTTGTTGTGTGGGACCGTCCTGTGCACGGTGTGGTGCCCGGCATCCCCGGTCCTTGCTCTCTAAATGTCACTAGACAGCCCCCCCAGTGCAAAACGACCCCGCGAATCTGTGAAGTGTCCCTAGAGAACTGACTTAAAATGGCTCTGTCTCAACCCATCCTCTTCATTCACACTCAGTTGTTGGCATCTGAGCCCAAGTTCAGGGGTTGACAATCACTCGTATGATATTTTATCCGCGTATGCCCAGCCCATTGGCCCTGCTGGTCAAGATCTTTGGAAATCCTGGTCCTGATATCCAAAGTCCAATCCCCCCCACCCCTACCCTTCCATGCTGAATGGGCCATTAAGGTGATCCACAGACTCATCAAACAGGAGGGGACTGGGACAGAGCCCTGCGACATTCCACCCCAGACCTTTCCCAAGGGCAAGCATGGCTGATATTTGGCACCTTCTGGTTCCTGCTATTTGCTGACCTCATAGGACACAACCCATGTTTCGTCAGCTTGTCCTTCCAGTGCTTAAATGTGAGTCCTTCCCAGGGGGTGGAAGTGGGGAGGTTGCAGCTGAGGACAGAGGAGTGACTTGCCCAGGCTCACTCTGCAAATCACTCAGAGCCGGGGCTCAGCAAACTGCCCCAAGACTGACCCGTTCCAGGTCCCATAGGATTTAAATTCCTCTGATGGTGACTCAACAGCCCACAGTGGACCACACACTGCTCTGGTCTGGCCTAAAAAGGGGTGGAATCCAGGGGCCTGCCCCCGCCAGTGCAGTTCCATTGGCCTATTTCGGCATCTGACCCGACTCCAGGGAACGGGCAGAGAACCAGCGCTCTGTGGAGAGTGTGGGGTGAGCAGCCCTATCCAAGCAGAGCCACAGCAGTGACCCACTCGGGCGCCTGGGGAGAGTGAGCACAGAGCCCCCAGATGGGCCGTCTGTGCTCCAGACCTCGGAACATAGTCTATCCTCTGGGCCTCAGTTTTCCTGTCTGTAAAGTGGAAGCACTCCCTCCTTCCCTGCTTACCGCCTAGAGGTATTATAAGGAACCAGTAGCGAGAACTCGTCGGTTTAGAACTTCTAGAACATTCCAAAGACATTGACTTTTGCACTGAGTGAGATGGGAGCCATTGAAGGAGTTTGAGCAGAGGGGTGAAACAATTTGCCTCAGGCTAGAACAGGCTGCTGTGGACACCGTGTGGGGACCAGACTGCACTGGAGAGGCTTGGAGCTGAGGGATGAGCCAGTGGCTGTTGCAATAATCCAGGCAAGGGATGATGGTGGAGGTGGGGGAGGTGGCGAGAAAGGGTCAGTTCCAGTAGATCTTGAAAGCAGAGCAACAGAGTGGACTAGCAGAGTGGACTCCAGATGGACTACCAGAGCAACAGAAGGGACTACGATTGCAATGGGTGTGAGAGGTGTCTGAGATGACACCACAGGTTTTGACCTGCACAGGAGGGTGCTGCCATCGTCTGGGATAGGAAGGTTGCAGGAGGAGCTGGTTTCAGGGGTGAAAGCGAAGTTTTGCTCAGGACAAGTTGAAGTTGCCCCAGACCCCTGAGCAGGAATATTGGTCAACATTAAGCAAATGAGTCCTGCTGCCTTGGTGAGGAGCACGTGGCTGACAGCATGGACTTGGCTTTTTTTTTTTTTTTTAAAGAAAACAGGATTTATTGAGAGGACAGAGAAGCCCAGAACTGGAGGGGACCTGAGGGGCTGCCCATGGACTTGGCTTTCTGAGGAACAGCAGCCTGGTCAAACATGAATGATCACGTCCGGAGCGCCTGCCTTGGCCCTGCTCTCCCTCTCTGCCTGTCTTCGGGACACACTCGCCTCGCCTCCCGCCTCCCCTTCATGCCTCAGCTGCAGCCCTGCGTCATGGATAATGGCTTGTTCTCTGAGACTGTCTGGGTAGACCTGGAAGCTGCAAAGGGAGTTCTGAGTACTCAAGGTAGGCTGCATTAAAAATCAGATCCTTCTGAGCATGCCCTCCCCAGTGTGTATGCATCCACCCGGTTGTTTTCGTGTGCTGAGGGAACAGAGAGAGCATTTCTTTCCTTCAAGTGGGCTGTTACATGTGCACAAGGTCTATGAAAGCCATTGCTGGCACTGAAGGATGAGGACTTGGGAGTGAGTTAGTCTTTGAGCACGTGTCCTCATCTGCAAAATGGGTATAAGGTCCTTGCCTGGGCTGGAGGGAAGCCGCAATCAGAGTGAAGTTCAGAGCCACATCTTCCTGCAACAGATCCAAGCTTGACGGGCTCCTGGGCTGGTCCTTCAGGCCCAGCCCCAAGCACCGACCGTGCTGGAAGCAGCTCCTTGAGGTCCGATGGTTCTGGGTACCAACCTCCAAGAAGGAGAGGGACTCAGGCCAAGAAGCGGGTAGGAGCTTTCCTCCGGCACAAACAATGTGGTCTGAGCTGGGGCTGGGACACAGGCTCTCCTGACCCCATCCCAGGGCCTCAACCTCACTACCTCCATATGCACACACCCTTGGGTCTCAGAGAAAATCCCCTCCACCCATCCATGTTCCGCTTGGCCTGGGGCTTCCTTCTCCTCTCCTTCCTCCCCTCTGGACATTCTGTCTGTCTGTCCTGCTGCCCATCAGCTCAGCTTCACTCAGGCCCCCATGAACTGACCTTCAGAGAAAGGTCTGGCCTTCTGGCCTCCACTGGTCCATGGCCTAAGTATAAGATTTATAGAGCATGTACTGTGTGCCAAAGACTGTTACAAGCAGTCACTTATCAAGCCTCTTAACCTTAAGACAGAGATATTATTATGGGTCCATTTTACAGATCCCATAAAGGTCAGCAGGCACAGCTGGGATTTTAACAAGCAGCCATCAGGTCCTAAACCACCAAACTCTGTTGTCCAGAAATCTCGTCCTGACCACCTTCTGTGATCACTGATACAGGCCACCATTGGCTCTAACCACTACGTGCCCCTGGTCCTGGAGAGCCAGGCCTCTGGGGGTGGACTCCATGTCCAGGCTAAAAAGCAGGAAAGGCCAAAGTGGGACTGGACGGGTGCCCGAGAGGGAGCTTAGGGCCAGACCAGTACTGCCCCCAGTGCCTCCCACCCCAGCTGAGGCCAGGCTGTGCCAGGGCTGGGCCAAGCCCTGCAGGCCAAGGAGGGGCCGCCCCCAGGGAAGGTCCAACTGTGAAAAACAAGCCTCCTCCCTCCTCCACTCAGACTGCCCGGCGTGCTGGGGGCTTTGGCAAAGCTGCCATCCCTAGGGCCAAGGCTGGACTTGTCCAGAGAGTGTGAGGACCCCAGCCCTGCCCTGAGCTCCAGTCATTCCTCCTGGAAAGAAACCCCCGAACACATATTTTGGCACTTTATCTTCCGCAGAGGCAAGAAACAGGAAGCGGCCCAGAATGCTTTTGGGGACTTCCAAACTGTGCCTGTAACCACTGGAGAAACTGAGGCAACCAGCAGGGAAGTGACTTACCCAAGAGCAGTAGCTAGTAAAGCGGGGTGCCTGGGACTAGATCTAGAATGTAGCTCTCCACAGCACCGCAGGGTTTCCCAGAGAAGGTGTGACGCCTGCCCACAGCTCCTGCCCGATGTTCCTACAATGCCAGAGCCCACGAGCTCCTGGTGACCGAGTGCTGGGACAGGGCCCTCCGCACTGAAACCAACCGTCTCCTTAGACGAAGGAAAAACAAAAAACAGACAGACCCACAATCGGCAGTCACACCTACCATCTCCTGACATTTGAGACTTAGATGGGAGTCTGGAGGATGGGTTTTCTCCTCCATCATTCACTCACTCATCAAACATCTGTCTGACCACCTGCTGTGTTCCTGGCCTTTTGCTGGGCAATTGAGACTCAGCTATTTAATCAGTTCCCAACTCTCCAGGATACATACAAGTCAAGACACCATGACGAATGCACACACGTGTGGCCACGAGAACAGGAGATGGGGGTGCTTAGAGAGGGGACCAAAGACTATATAGTCAGAGAGGGCTTCCAGGAGGAGGTGATTTTGGAGCTCTGCTTGGAAGGGGATGCAAGAACTAGCCAGGCAGGCAAGTGGGAACAGCAGGAGCTGAAGCCTGGAGAAGTGGAAGGGCGATTCCCTTAGGAATTTGAGGGAGGCCGTTGTCCTGAAGGGGGTGCAGGAATGATGAAGCAGTGGCCACGCAGTGGGTCTTCCAGGCTACGCAAGCCCTGTTGCTCAGGTTTCTGCTCTGACAAGGGTCAGAGGAGGCCACGGGGATGCTGAGGACTGGGCTGAGGACACTCAGCAAGGATGGGCAGCTGAAGGCTGGGCAGACTCTTGGAACTTCCTACAGCAGGGCCCAACCTCCTGGTGCGCTCATGGCTCAGGGTCGGAGAGTTGCTTTTCTGGAGCGGTATCCCCTGCCTGAGGTTCAACAGGTGGTGGGTCCAAGATGCTTGGAGTGAGCCTACGACGACAGTGGCGATGGCCACTTATCCCTACCTGAGCACCATGTGAGCCAGGCTGGACCAGATGCCTCCCAATGCTGCTCTCATGCTTGCCAACCATGTGCAGCAGAGGCCTGTGATGTTTGACCCGGGCTGCTCAGCAGTAGAGCTGGGGTTGGCTCCAGGTGTGCCCGCCCCAAGCTTCAGCCAGATGTGAAAGGGGTCCTGAATGGAAGAGGCTGTCTTGGGCAGGACCCTGAGCAGGCCCTCAGCCAGGATTCATGTGAAAGAGGCTTAACAGGGAGTGCCCCCAGGGAGCCAAGGGGGTCAGTGGATAAGGAAGGGAGGAGGCCGGCACTGGGTGCCAGGGACGTCCTCAGGCAGGCGGACATGGAGAGCTGGAGTCTCTGCTCCCCTACACCTGGCAGTGTTGGTGAGGGGCCGCCCGAGGGAGTGAGGAGGGCATTAGTTCCCAGCACTTCCAGCTTCCCGGGCATAGGTGACGGGGCTTCTGGCAGCCCATGACGGAGACGCAGGTGCAGGCTCTGGAGTGAGCACAGCTGGGCGCCAGTGTGCTGGGAGCCAGAGAGGGACCCTAGGGCTTCCCAGGTGCCCAGAAGGGCTGGGGACCATCCCAGGACCCACCAGGTCCTGTGGTCACCATGTCATCTGCAAAATGCTTCCTTGCTGTTCTACCTCCACACACGTGCACAGGCCGTGTGCACTCATTCAACAAATAGTCACTGAGACCCTGCCATATGCCCACCGTGTGCCAGGTGCAGGAACGGGAGAGTGATGGAACACGGCCCGGTCCCCCTCTAGTGAAGCTTAGAGGCTGGCTGGGAGACAGATGGCAGGTTGTCACTGCTACCAGATGTGGGCTCTGAAGGGAAAGAGGGAGGTTCTCTGAGAATAGAGAAACCTGACGTAAACTGGGTATCAAGGTGGGCTTCCCTGAGGTAGTGACAGCCGAGCTAAGATCTGGATGGGGAAGAGGCACAGCACAGGCAGGGAAATGGTCAGCTACCCAGCACTTCTCTGATGAGAACCTCTCAGCCCCAGGAGCTGAGACACGCTGATTCCCTTCCCTGCCTCAGTTTCCTCATCTATAGGGTGCAGAGGTAGCTGGGACTTCCCGCTCTGACTTGGCTCAAGACATCCACTGAGAAGTGAGACCAGCCGCCAGCTCAGGACTCTCGGTGCCCTCTGTCCCCGTGACCTCAGAGCCTTCCTCATTGTGTCCTCTGTAGCCAGACTGTGGCCTCTTCAGTTATCAGGCTGACCCCAGGGGCCCCATATTTGAGGCTGGATTACAAAACAATGGCCCAGTTCCCCTAAAAGGCTGCTTGGGAAATACCAGCCCTGGGGAAGCTGACGTGGGCTTGGCACTCTGAGATCGATTCCAGAAACAGCTCCATTTCTGGAGAAAGCCTGGCCTCGGCGACAGCAAGACTAGGAGCTGGACTCAGCTGACAGTCTTGGTGTGCTCTGGGCAGGCCGTGACCTTAGAGTCACATCTTATCCTTTTGGGACCCATGATGACCTACTCTGCACCAGGCATTAGGGGAGACAGCAGAAAACAAACAACTAGCAAAAGAACAAAACCCAAAGGTGAAACCCTACCCCTGTGGAGCTTGCCTTCCACAAGGACAGTCCAACATCCAACAATCAAACATAGGCTTGTGCTTTGTAGAGAGACACGGGGTGTAGAAGCTGCAAAATATGACAGTGAGGTCAACTGGTAACATTTATGCAAAGACCTAAAGGAAGCAAGAGAGGAAACAACATGAATAACTGGGGAAAGGGTATACCACGAGCCACCAAGCAGAGGGGCAGTAAGTGCAAAGGTCCTGAGGCAGGAGCATGCTTTATGTGTGAGGAATGGCAGGAAGGCCAGTGTGGATGGTGTCCAGTGACGGAGATGAAGGGTGCATCGGGTACCGGGTTGCATACCTGATGTGTTTTGTCCGTGTGTTTGGATGTGTGTGGGGGGGTGGGGGTTGGGAGAGAAGAAGAAAGAGGAGGGTGGGGTAGAGACAGGGAGAGGAAGGGAGAGAACAGAGACAGAGAGAGGCCTAGAGACTCAAAGTTCCCTTTCTTTCTTTCACCACCCACTCCCCATCCTGACATCATCAAGATTAAGAGGGGGAAAAACACAGATGATTAAATGATTTAAATGTGCAAGAAAAATAACACCTCAGTGAGCACATTATGCAAATCCATTCAATTAACATCATGAATGAGGTGAAGCCGCCAGGGCCAAGGAGGTGATTTCTCTGTGGGCTCCAGCTCCCTTCCTGTCCCTCCCTGAACGCCAGAAACTTCTGAGTGGAAGAGAAGGGTGGGCAGAGCTCACAGGAGGGCCTGCCCCTGCTGACGCTTGGGTATGAGAGCTTTTACCCTCATGACATCCTCAAGTGCCCAGCACCCGTCGGATCAGGATCTGTCATTGCCCTGTTTGCAGAAGGGAAGACTGAGACCTAGCCAGGCAGAAGATCGGAACCCAAGCCTCCTTGGGGCTTTCTGCTAAAAATGTTTCCAACTTGCCCTTGGGGAAGCTCGAACTCCTGGGCAGGGCCGCGGCTTCCCCAGGCCTTCACAGCAGGGCTGTCTGCAGACCTTTTCTGCAAAGGGTTTTGCGGGCCAGACGCCACTGGGCCTGTGCTGCTGGAGAGCACCACGGTCCTGTATGGACGAGCAGGCGTGACTGTGCTGCAGTGAAACTTTATTTACATAAGCAGGCCACAGGCTGGCCCACAGCAGCACTTTGCCAGGGACTGGCCTCATCAGAGCTCCCCGGCAGCAGGGAGTCCCTCACTGGAGGTAAGTCCCTCCTCCCTCCGAACCTGTTTCTTTGCCTGCACGATGAAGGAATGTTCTGGTGAGGTCAGTGTCCGGAGGGGGTGAAGCCACCGGCAGTGAGGAGAGCTCAGAGCCCGGGTGGGGCACCCCCGCAAGGTGCAGACCCTCCTGTTGCAGCAACTTGGAGGTATGAGACAGCCCCGGGCCCTGTGGGTTGGGAATGCTGAGGCTGCCAAGTAGAGACGGTTTGTCCGGCTACGTGACTGTCTGCCGGGATCACCTGAGGACGACTTGACGCTGGAGGCTGGACTCATCCGGACTCCCCGCATTTGCAGGTCTGTGACTCACGCTGGTTGTCATCTGGGAGCTCAGCGGGGCTGTCGCCAGGGCCCCTCCACATGTTCCCCCCACGTGGTCTCTCTTTGAGGACCAGTCCCTACAGCATAGTGACTGGGTTGCAAGACAGCAGAGTGGAAAATGACCTAGCCTTGGAAGCCACGTGATGTCACTCTGTCACACTCTATTGTCAGAGGGGAGGGGACGTAAACCCCACATCTGGACAGGAGAGTCATGGTCACATTGTAAGGAAGCCGTGTGGGATGGGGCCACGTGGTGGCCATCTTTGGAAAGCACCCTCTGCCCCACATCCATTGTGTGAGGGCCCCGAGTAGGGTTTGGGCTCAGAATCTCGCTTCACTGGCTCAAGGCGGCATCAGCCCCGTTACTGAAAGCCCCAGCTGTCCAGACCCTTCCCTCCAGACCCAGCCAAGCCTTTTCTGGTCAAAGACAGCCCATGCTTCATTCTGGGTCTCCGTCCAGAGGAGTCCTGAGGCCTGTGGGCAGCGGGACCATATCAGCAGTCAGAGTTAAGCCTTTTCTTACAAACAACGAAGGAAACAAAAGCAAACAGCCCCCACCCACACACAGCCCTGGTGACCCCAGCCTTTGCAGGGGAGTTGGCCAAGCAGATGGGGAAATGTCGAGACAAAACCAGCTGGGAGATGCCTCCCTGAGCCAGAGGATGTGATTACGCCTTGAGGGCTGGAGGGTGGAGCTGGTGTCCTGGCGTGGGACCACAGGGCAGAGGCCCTCAGAGACCAGCGAGCAGAAATAGGGCCTCCGCAAGAGGCTGGGCGCACTGGGGTCACACTGCGAGCAGATTGCAGAGCAGAAGGAGTTGCTGAGAGCAGTGCTGCTGAGAGCTGGGGAGCTGAGAGCCTGGCCGCCCCCAGTCACACTACAATGGCTCCCCATCCAGTCCATCCCAGAACTCCACCTCTGCCATCTGATCCTCCCCGCCCAAGTCCCCCACTGTGGGAGTTGGGAGAAGGAAGACCCTGGGGAGGGACTTGCTAGAACTGAGCTGGAACTGGAATGCTGGACTCTGCCCCTCCCAATGAGGTTTCTTTGGGTTCAGAATCCCCCAGGAATGGGCGTAATGATTATAAACCATGCTGCCCCCCATCTCCACCCCCCCGCCGCATGGCACTCCATGTGCTGAGATAGCACGCCACCTCACCCAACCCCCAACAGTTCTGGAGGGTAGAGCTCCTACCGTCACCCCCATTTCCAGGGGAGAATAATGGTGGAACTGAGCTGAGACCCCAAGGCCGGTACTCATGGTCAGAGCAAGTTCTGGTGGAGAAAAGCGGCCTCCCTGAGTGATGGGATGCTCCCAGCCCTTGCTCAAATGCTCTGGGCTTCCAGGCCCAGACCCTTGGCAACTAGAACTCCCAGGAGCCTCCGCTGGGTGTGGCTCTGTCTGCAGGAGCCCCTGGGAAGTGTGGACGCAGGTGGGCCCTGCAGCCATCCCGCCGCAGTCAGTCCAACAGCTAGAACCAGGATCCTTGTCCTCATTTTGGCAGATGGGCAGACTGAGGCCCAAAGAGGAAAAGAGGCCACTCCCTTGTGGAAGGGTTGAGGGCAAGAGCAGAAGCCGCAGCTGGGCCCTAGCTGACATCCTGCCCAGGGCTCCTCACCGAGCTGGGTGCGTGGGGGTGAGGGAGAGCTGGGGAGAGCGAGCGGCTCCCTCCCTGCAGACTTCAGTTGACCAGACAGTCCCCCGACTCACCCCCACCTCCCAGTGGCCCTAAGTCTGCCTGGACCTCAGCCTTCCTAGCCCCAGCCTCGTGCTTAGCAGTGAGGACACCAGACCCCCCTCTCCTCCCCCAGCGCCCGGGGAGACATTGTTCCTAATGAACACCAGATGGGTAGGGTGACCATGCAATTTACTGGCCAGGCTGGAGCACTTTGGAGAGCTATCGATAATTACTTGCCGCCAGCAGGCATTAACTGGGACTGTCCCGAGCAGGCAGGGATCCTGGTCACCCTGCTGAGTAGTCCTTGCTTAACTCAAGATACTAGAAGCACTGATGTCAGCTGCTCAGGCATCAGCCACAGGGTAGGGCCAAAGAGCTCAGGCAGGAACAGTTTTGAGAACCTCTCAAGTCATGGGCACCCCAGGGGCATTCAGGTCTATGTTAGAGGTTATAGGTCCCCTCTGAAATGAGACTGCCTGGGTCTGCATCCTGGCACTGCTGCATGCAGGCCATGTGGGTTTAGGCATGTTACCTAATCCCGCTAACCCTCAGTTTCTTCATCCATAAAACCAATTTATCCCCATAGGACTGCAGGCATGACGAAATGAGATAAAGCAGGCAAATCACCTACAGTACTGGTGTAGGATAAATGCTCAGTAAATAGGAGGCCAGTATTTCAGTATTAGCTTAATGTTACTGATGAACTATGCTGCGTAGAGACCTGTGGCCTCAGATGTGGCCCTGCCCTGGGCTTCTGTGTATCGCTGTGGGCACGAAGGCCAGGCTAAGGGAGGGAGCACTGAGTGTGGAGCACACACGGAGGGCTGTGGGGTGCAGGGTCACAGGAGGGCCTGGCTGGCTTGGGTAGGGGCATCACGAAGGGCTTCCTGAGGAGGTAGGCTCTGGGCAAGGTAGCTGTCAAGTCTCTGGAAGATGAAGGTCCTTGCAAGCTCCTATCACTAAAGAGCATAGGATGCCCCCTTTCCTGACCAGAGTTAAACTTTTTCTTACAGTGTTCAAAAACAAAAGTTCACTGAAGTTCTACTGTTTATCTTCGTGACAACTTGGATGCTCTCTTTTAAGATGTCAAATTTCCAGCAGGGCACAGTAGCTCACGCCCGTAATCCCAGCACTTTGGGAGACAGAGGCAAGAGGACTGCCTGAGCCCAGAGGCTCAAGACCAACCTGGGCAACTTGGCGAGACCTCGTCTCTACAATAAATTAAAAAAATGAGCTGGGCATGGTGGAGTGCACCTGTAATTCCAGCTACTTGAAAGGCTGAGGTGGAAGGAAGGATTGCCTGAGCCCAGCAGGTCGAGGCTGGACCACTGCATTCCAGCTGAGTGACAGAGTGAGACTCCGACTCAAAAAAATACAATAAATAATTTAAAAGTACCACATCAGGCCAGGTGCCGTAGTTCATGCCTGGAGTCCCAGCACTTTGGGAGGCTGAAGCGAGAGGATTGCCTGAGCCCAAGGTTTTGAGACAAGCTTGGGCAACTTGGCAAGATCTCATCTCTACAATAAATCAAACAATTAGCTGGGCACAGTGACAAGCGCCTGTAGTTCCAGCTACTTGGAAGACTGAGGTGGGAGGACTGCCTGAGCCCAGAGGGTCAAGGCCATGGTGGCTGTGAGCGTGCCACTGCGCTCCAGCCTGGGCAACAGAGTGAGACTCCAACTCAAAAAAAAAAGATGCCAAATATCACACACTCTTTCCTAAAAACTCCTTTTGGGGTTCCAGAGCTCACATTTCATCACATTTCCACAGAGGTCCCTAGCACTTGCTCTAGCAGGAAAGAAGGATGGAAGAGAGGCTGGGGGAGAAGTGAGTGGTGGACCCCCGATGAGTAGGGCAGCCTGGCCCAGGGCCAGAGTCAGGGCTGTCGCAGCCGCTGGGCTTCTTGAGTCTGGCTCTGAGCGCGTCAGCTTTAGTTCTTTAGTTCTTCCTCTATGAGGTCCACTCTACCGTTCCTACAGACATGGCTGGGCACAGTGGCTCTCCACACCTGAGTCTACACATGCTCAATTCAGAAACCACCTAGCATCTCTGATTCCCAAAACCAAACGCTGGGAGGGGAAGAAACTTATTGGTTAGCTTGAGCCACATGTCTGTCTCCTCGACCAATCAGCCTGTGACTGAGGGGCTGGTGGCACAGTCTAAGCAGAGACCTCAGGGTTGGGGCTGTTGGACATTGACTATAGATAAATAATGTTTTGCCATGTAGAAAAGGGAGAAGGCTTTTCCAGGAGGAGGGCAGAGCATGTGCTCAGCTTGTGTCGGCCTTCCTGTCGCTGCCTGTAGGGCAGTTCCCCTGGCCACACCCCTCCCCTGTGCCTAAAGGGGCAGAGAGGGCCAGGGAGGGCAGTCACAGCGAATCAGAGGCAGAACCAGAGCTCAAACCCCTATTTTCTTCCCCAGCCCAGGCTTGAGCGTCTAAGGCAGAGGAGCAGAGAGAATGAACTCAAGAAATAACAGGCTTCACAGGAGCGGTAATGACATTTTAACTTGAAAATTGCAAGGAGCCGGGCTGTGGAGGCGTATGCAAATTTCATGTAGATGACATGCAAATGAGCCTGCCTGCTCCAGCCTGGCGCACCTGGATGTGGCTCAGTGACAAATCCTAACGGGCACCACGTGGCTGCGTGATTGATTAGCAAGGCCAGCTGGGATGACAACTGCACTCCTCTCCTGGGAGCTGGGGGAGTGGTGAGAGTCTTTTTAGGCAGCCCTTGACACTCTCTGATGGGGAACCCTGAGGCACGGCCCTATCTGGTTCAAGGATAGCAAATGTGGGACACAATTACTACTTATATCCCTGCCAGCACTCACAGCAGACATCATTAATCAATCACAGAATTCTTCTTTCTTACCAAGTGTTCTAGGCAGCCCCTACTAATCGAAAGGAGTTGGTGTTCATTTGTTCGTTCATTCATTCATTCATTCATCTGACAAATTGTGTTAAGTTTCTTTCCTGTGCCAAGCATTTATTGAACAGACAAGCGCATGAAACTCACAGAAGCAGACAGGAGCATTACATGAAATGTTGCAAAACGGCAATCGAGATACATGCTATGAAGGAGAAGTTCCAGGTTTTAATAAAAGAGGGTTCCAACCACTTCAGAGTAGCCAGGAAAGAATGACCCTGTTGCTGTTATCTAAGGGACAGGGAAGGCTTTACTGGTTGAAAAAGTGGAGGAAGAACATTCCAGGCCTTGAGCTAAGAAAGAGCTTGTAGCAGACACTGTCAGTGCAACATCCAGATTCCCTATGATAGCTTGTTTCCGAGCATGCCTCCCCAGGCTTCTGTGTGTGTCTGTGTGTACAGCTCACATACTGTACAACTCACCCATTTAAAGTATACAATGCAACGGATTTTAGTACCACAGGTATGTGCAACCATCACCACAGTCAATTCTGTTGCCCAGACTGGAGTGCAGTGGCCGCTCCCGGTCACCGCAGCCTCGACCTGCTGGGCTCCGGCGATCCTTCCGCCTCAACCTTCCAAGCAGCTGGAACCACAGGCATGTGCCACTATGCCCGGCTAATTTTTTTTTTTTGTAGAGAGGAAGTCTTGCAATGTTGCCCAGATTGGTCTCGAACTCCTGGCTTCAAGTGATCCTCCTGCCTCAGCCTCCCACGTAGCTGGGGACTACAGGCATGTGCCACTATGCCCGGCTAATTTTTTTTTTTTGTAGAGAGGAAGTCTTGCTATTTTGCCTAAGCTGGTCCTGAGCTCTTGGGCTCAAGCAATCCTCCGACCTTGGGATTATAGGCACACACCATGACATCCAGCTAATTTTTTGAAGTTTTGTGGAAATGAGATCTCGATATGTTGCCCAGGCTGGTCTCGAACTCCTGGACTCCAGCAGTCCTCCCACCTCAGCCTCCCAAAGTGCTGGGATTACAGACGTGAGCCACCACACCCAACCTCACAAGTTCTAAATAATGGTTGAAATTAGCTGTTCATCCCTAGAACTACCTCAGCTCTCACCTTTTCTGAAGTTAGGTTTTTTTAGCTTTTGGTTTGATTTCTTTTTTTTTTTTTTTGAGTCTCACTCAGTCGCCCAGACTGGAGCGCAGTGGTCACTCCTGGCCACCGCAGCCTCGACCTGCTGGGCTCCGGCGATCCTTCCGCCTCAGCCTT
>NW_007246482.1:275130-277404 GCF_000164805.1 Carlito syrichta
CAATCCACTCGCCTCAGCCTCCCAAAGGCGCGGGATTACAGGTTGAGCCACCAAGCCCGGCTTTGAAACACTTTTATCATCTCAACAAGAAACCTCATGTCCTTCGGGGATCACCCCTATATCCTCCCACCCCACCCCCAGCCCTAAACGACCACCAATATACTTTCTCTCTCTCTAGATTTACCTCTTCTGGATATTTCACATAAATGGAATCAGATAATATGTAGTCTCTTATGACTGACTGCTTTCATTTAGCACAAAGTTTACAAGGTAATCTATGTTGTTGCAAGTATCGGTACTTCTTTTAAAAATTTTTTATTGTGGTAAAATATATGTAACATAACATTTGCTATTTTATTTGTTTTTAAGTGCACAATTTAGTGACATTAACTGCATTTGCAATGTGCAACCACCACCACTATCTATTTCCAAAACTTTCCTTACTCCAAATAGGAACTCTACCCATTAAGCAGGACCTTCCCATTCCCTCTTCCTCCCAGACACTGGTGCCCTCTAATCCACTTTGTGTCTCAATGAATTTGCCTATTCTAGATAGTTCTTATAATGGAATCATACAATATCCATCCCTTTGTGTCTTAGCACAGTGTTTTCAAGGCTCGCCCATGTTGTCGTGTGCTTCAGAACTTCGTTCCTGTTTATATGACTAGATAATATTCCATTGTGTATGTATATATAAAATAACAACATGTGGTATACACATATATGTATATTTTGTTTATCCATTCATCTGCTGGTAATTACTTGAGTTGTTTCTACCTTTTAATTATTGTGAATAATGCTGCAATGAGCATTGGCAAGCATCTGTTTGAGTTCCTGTTTTCAAATCTTTGGAGAATATAACTAGGAGTGGAATTGCTCGGTAATCCTATGTTTAACTTTTTGTGGAACTTCCAAACTGTTTTCCACAGCAGTTGCATCATTTTACAGTCCCATCAGCAATGTACAAACGTTCTATGTCCCTGCCAACATTTGTTAATTTCTGCATTTTTTATTATAGCCATTCTAGTAACTATGAGATAGTATCTCACTGTAGTTTCAATTTGCATTTTCCTAATGACTAATGACACATCTTTTCATGTACTTGTTGGCCATTGTATATCTTCCTTGGAGGAGTGTCCATTCAAACACTTTATCCATTTGTTAATTGGGCTGTCATATTGTTGTTGAGTTGTAGTTCTTTACACATTCTGAACATTAAACACTTACCATATATGATTTTCAGCAATTTTCTCACATTTTATAGATTGTTTTTTCACTTTCTTGATAATGTCTTTTGATGTACAAAAGGTTTTAATTTTAATGAAATCTAATTTATCAATTTTTACTTGTGTTGCTTGTGCTTTTGTTGTCATATCTAATAATCCATTGGCAAATGCAAGCTTATGAAGTTTTACCCTTATGTTTTCTTATAAGAACTTTATAGTTTTAGCTCTTATATTTAGGCTGCTGGTCTATTTTTAGTTAATTTTTACATATGGCATGAAGAGGGGTTCAGCTTCACTCTTTTACACATGGATACTCAGTTGTTTTAGCACCATTTGTTGAAGAAACTATTCTTTCCCCATTGAATGAACTTGGCACCCTTGTCAAAAACCAACTGGCCATAGATGCATGGGTTTATTTTAGTACTCAAAATTCTGTTTCATTTGTCTATATGTTTATCCTACTGGCAGTGCCACTCTATCTTGATTACTGTACCTTTGCAAATAGTTTTGAAATTGAGAACATTGAATCCTCCAACTTTGTTCTTTTCCAAGTTGTTTTGGTTATTTGGGCCTTTGGCAATTTAATATACATTTGAAGATCGGCTTTCCATTTCTGCCAAAAAAAGTAGTTAAAAATTTGATATGATTGCATTGAATCTATATATTGCTTTGGGTGACATCTTAGCATTCTTATCCATGAACATGGGATGTCTTTCCATTTATTTAGGTCTTCTTTGTTTCATTAATGGTTTATAGTTTTCAGTGTGGACATCTTTTACCACTTTGGCTAAATTTGTTTCTAGATATTTATTATTTTAGATGCTATTACAATTACTTTCTTAATTTCCTTTTTAAATTGTTCATTGTTGGTGTATACAAACAAAACTGTTTTTGTGTGTGGATCATGTAACCTGAAACTTTGCTGAATTTATTATCTGTAGTAGCTTTCATGTGGATTCTTTTGGATTTTATAGGTGTAAAATAAGGAGAGCTGGGCTCAGTGGCTCAGCCTGTAATCCCGTGCCTTTGGGAGGCTGAGGTGAATGGA
>NW_007246482.1:277424-326824 GCF_000164805.1 Carlito syrichta
GGCTGCGGTGGCCGGGAGCGGCCACTGCACTCCAATCTGGGCAACAGAGTGAGACTCCAATTCAAAAAAATAAATAAATAAAATAAAATAATGAGATCTGATCTTTTAAATTTACAGATAGTTTTACTCCTCCCTTTCCATCTTGGATACCTTTTATTTCTTTTTCTTGCTTAATTGTTTTGGCTAAAACTTCCAGTACCATACTGAATAGCAGTGATGAAAAGTAGTATTCTTGTCTTGTTCCTGATCTTAGAAAGATTTCATTCTTTTACCATTGAGTTTGGCGTAAGTTGTGTGTCTTTTGTAAATGCCCTGTGTCATGTTGAGAAACTTCCCTTCTGGGAGTTTTTATCATGAAAAGGTGTGGGACTTTGTTTAATGCCTATTCAGCATCAATGGAGATGATCATGTGGTTTATTTCCTTTTATTAATAATAGCATATTACATTGATTTTTTTTTTAATGTTTAGCTACCCGTGCATTCCTGGGATAGATCATCCTTGGTTGTGCTTTATAACCCTTTTAATATGCAGTTGTACTTGGTTTGCTGGTATTATATTGAGGATTTTTGCATTTATATTCATAAAGTATATTGGTCTGTAATTTTCTTTGTGTCTATATCTGGCTTTGGTATCAGGATAGTGCTGGCTTCAGGGAATAGTTTGAAAGTAACTTCATTACTTTTTATGGCTGAATAATATTCCATTGTGTGTATATACCACATTTTGTTCCTCCACTCATTAGTTGATCAACATTTGTTTCTATCTACTGACTATTATGAACAACTCTCTATAAACATTTGTGTCCAAATTTTGCGTGGACATATGCTTTCATTTCTTTTGTGTATATACATCAGAGTGGAGTTGCTGGTCGTACGGTAACTTGGAATTTAACAGTTTGAAGAACTGTCAAACCGTTTTCCAAAGTAGCTGCATTGTTTTACGTTGTCACCAGCAGTGCACGAGGGTTCGGATTTCTCCATCACCAACACTTACATCTTTTGATCACAGTCATCTTAGTGGATGTGATATAATATCTCATTGTGGTTTTGATTTACATTCACCTGGTGGTTAATGACGTTGAGCATCTTTTTAGCACTTATGGGCCATCTGTACATCATCTTTGGAGAACTGCCCAGATCCTTTGTCCCATTTTTAATTGATTGTTATTATTTAGTTGTGAGAGCTGTTTATGTAGCTTGATACAGAATATGACCTTCTGTGGGTCCACACCTGCAACTCTCCTCCAAGGACTACCTCTTTGTGCCACGTGATTTAGAAGAGAGCCCGACGTACCTCCAAAGTGTAAAGCACCCTCCAGAGTTCCCCTCATGATCGGGCAGAGGCAAGGCTTGGTCCAAAATTGCACCTTGGCTTCCTTCCCTTCCGTCCTGTATCCCTTTCTTGTTTCTCTTATCCTTCTTCAGTGAATCACCTGAATCCTCATCGCCAGGTCAGTTCCTGGAGAACTTGACCTCAGAAATTGCTTAGAAGGGTCAAGAGACTGAAAGCAAGCTCATGTTGCTGAAATTCATTAAGAATGGAGACTGGGATGAGGTTGAAGTGGAGGGCAGAGCTGACCACACCGAGCTTTGTAGATCACGTGGAGGAATTTTTGTTTGTCTGTTTAAATCTGGAGAGCTATGGAGTGCTACTGGGCAAGGCTAAGTCAGACTGACTTGATTTTATATTTTGAAAGGTGCTCTCTATTTGTGTGGACACGGCTGAAGGGGACTCAAGAGGAAGACCATCAAAGATCCTGCCATGGTTGCAGAGGAGAGACAGGAGGGAGACTGGCATCAGGGTGGGAAGATGGAGGGAGATCAGAGCGAGATCAGGAGAGTGGATTTAGGAGTTAAGGGGAGGTTCAAGGACACCTTGCAGGTTTCCAGTCTGGGTGTCTAGAGGGACGGTCAGTGCCCAGAGTGGGAGGCAGGACTGGGAGGGCAGATGAGGAGTTCCACTTGCCACCCAACAACACCAGTTTGCCTTTCCTGGTCTGGCCTAATCTTTCCATTTCACAGATGGGGACAGTGAGGTCTGAGAAAGTGTAGTGGCTCACCCAGAGTCCCCCACCCTGCCCCAGGCAGAGGGAAATGGGACCCAGGGGTCGTGCTACCTAGCCAGGGCACTTCTCTCCAGGGGGTTCATTGGCTCTGGCCTCAGAGAGCTATGTTTTGGCTGGGGGAAGGTGGGGCTTGGGGCCAGGAGGATTTGTCCTAGGCTGGAGGCCAGTTCACAGTCCCTGGAGCAGAGAATTTCTCTTGTTTCATAAGGTCAGACTGTGCCCAGCCCCAGCCAGCTGTCCCATCTGGGTCTGAAGGGAATAACCAGGGGACATGGTGGGGCTGCCACCTCAGAGTGGTGATGGAGTGCAGGGTCACCCACTCCTGGATTTGGCTTAGATCAGAACCAGGCCCAGATGCTGAGCTTCCCCTTCCTGAGCCCCTTCCTGGCTGTGTGACCTTGGGTAAGTCACCTCCCTTCTCTAGGCGTCAGTCTTCTCATCTGTAAAATGGGGACACCTCAGAGTACGGCACAACCCTCCGAGTTGTGGAAAATATCAAATGAAGAAATATAAAGCAAAAACATAATTTGTAAACAGTAAAGTGCCTAGATTTCTATCTGGGCTCAGCCCTTCCTCTGCCCCACGGCCAGACCAGCAGACTTTCAGAGGTTTGCCCTTTCACAAGACAGCTATTTCTCTGGAAAGAAAAAGACCTGATGTGGAACTAAGGGGTTCCAAGATCTTGTTTTCCTGACCCAGCAGAATTGACAAACCCACTGGACAGATGGGAAATCTGATGGGCACGCTTCTGCTTAGAGGTGAAGCCTGGATTCCAAGGCAGGGTCCTCTAATTCCCCAGATGGGAAAGATCCTTATCCATCCAATGCCCACATCGGACAGATGGGGTAAACTGAGCACCAGAGAGGGAAAGCAACCTGCCTAGGGTCACCAGGCTGTCAGCAACAGGACAGAAGTGGCTTCAGATTCCTGACTCGTAGTCTGTGCCTCTCCTGCTGTCCCTTGCCTATCGACTCCATAAGTTCCCATCACAGTGCGACAATTAGTCATATCACTGACTGACGTAGGGTTCCCTGGAAGCTCATCTTCTTCTCCCAGTTTGCATGCTGCAAACTTTGTTTAAAAAGCCCCACCCCCCCAGGGGTCCAGGGCCTCTGCCTCCTCAAGCAGCCTCTTGGGGCTGAGGCTTTGCCGATTCAAAGCTATGTTGTCACTTGTGGGGGCTCTCCTGGGAGAGGCCATGCCATACCCCACCACAGGTAGGCTTGGACAAAAGCCACTAAACTAGGCGCACGTCAAGCCCCACTCTGCCTCTCACTGTGACACTAGACAAAGCACCTTCAGACCTCTGGGTGTCGGTTTCCTCCTCAGTGACAGGGGGAGGAATCAAGCCCGGTTTTGTCGGGTCACTGTGGAAAATTCAACAAGCCTGAAAAGCTTTCAACGGGCTTAGCACCAAGCTAGGCACAAAGAAAATGCAAAAGAAATGTTAGCTGTTATCACTCATGCTTTTATATATTGATATCCATTATTATATTCATTTCTTTTCCTTTTTTATTTTAGTCAAGGTCTCACTCTTGCCCAGGCTGGAGTACAGCGGCACGATCACAGCTCACTGCAGCCTCGACCTACTGGGCTCAAGCGATCCTTTCACCTCAGTCTCCAGAGTAGATGGGACTACCGGTGTGCACCACCATGCCAATAGTTTTGGGGGTTTTTTAGGGACAAGATCTTGCTATGTTGCCTAGGCTGGTCTCAAACTCCTAGGCTCAAGCAATCCTCCTGCCTCAGCCCCCCTGAGTGCTGGGGTTACAGCGTGAGCCACAATGCCTGGCCATATTTCATTTCTGCATTCCTTTTCCCCTAGGGCTGCTGTGTGTAGACAGGCTGTTGGGGTACAGCTCTTTTTGGAGACAGAGGAATGCACAAGGTGACCTTGGGGACCTCTCCCACCCGAAGATTCATAGGTCACTCATTCCATTCCCTTTAAGCCCCCTTCTTCCTAGAAGTAGCTGTGGTCTCTCACAAGTCCACTTCTGTCCTTGCACCCCAGGTTCCCTGGCTCCCTGCCTGTGGTCCCCACTGGCGGGATGCTGTTGCTATGGCAACAGCATTTTATGAGCCTCCAGCCCCCCTCGGAGGCAACAGACATGGATGGAGATGGGCTGATCAGACATCTCACACATCCTTGGTCCTGTCGGCTGGAAGGCGGAGCGTGGAATGCAGGAATCGGAGCTGGCCTGCAGTGAGGCAGCTCAGCCCCCAGTCCCAAGTGCTCCCCAATAGCACCCGCACTTCACTGAGCTGCATGAAGAAACACCCGAAAAGCTGGCTACAAATCCAGATTCTAGTCACAGGAATCTGAGTCTGATTTAATTGTCTGGGGTAGGAAGCTACCTTTTTCTTTCTTCCTTCCTTCCTCCCTTCCTCCCTTCCTCCCTCTTCCTCCCTCCCTCTCTCCCTCTCTCCCTCTCTCTCTCTCTCTCTCTCTCTCGCTTTCTCTGTCTCTCTCTCTTTCTCTTTCTTAAGAGATAGGGACATGCTCTGTGCCCCAAGCTGCAAGGTACGATCAGACTCACTGCAGCCTTGAATTCCTGGCCTCAAGGCTCAAGTGACCCTCCCACCTCAGCCTCTGAGGAGCTGGGATTACCAGTGCGCACTACCATGCCTAGCTATTTATTTTTTTTTATTTTTGGTAGAAATGGGGCCTCGCTGTTGCCCAGGCTGGTCTTGAACACCTGACCTCAAGCCATCCTCCCTCCTCAGCCTCCCAAAATGTTGAGATGACAGGCATGAGCCACAATGCCCGGCTGGAGCTGTGTTTTGATTGCCTCTGCTCATGGCTCTGAGTCAGGCTTGCCCTAGACCACACTTGGGAAATCTTGAGTCTTGGAAGATTCCTGAAGCCATTTTGGGCATTGCGTATGTGACTCTCTCTGCTGAGATGACCCCGAGAAGCCCTGTTCATCCTCCTACACCTGCTCCAGGACGGCTTTTCTTCCGGCCACAGCCTCATTAGTAGAGGACGTGTGCCTCCTCCCTCTTAAATTCAGGGCTAGGTGACCAGGAGGAGGCCATCCTAGTAATGCACCCCATGGCAGAGGAGGGGCAAACATGCTTCAGCATCATGACGCTTGGGGGAGGCCTGGCAGGAGCTATTCTGGGCAGTGTGAGAAGCAGGGCTGCCTTCTAGACACTCTGAGATCAGGTACACAGGCCTCTTCCCACTGTGCCCCCACCTGCAGGTGAGGATGCTGCTCCCTCCCTCCACCCAGTCCCACCACCCGCAGAACCTGACACTGGGCCTAGAACCTGTGCCTAAGGGTGGGAGGCGGATGATGCTGAGTCTGGAGAGCCTGGCGGGGAGGCGAGTGGGGAGTGAGGCAGGCAGGGGATCTTGGGGCAGGAGGGGCTGCCCTCCGGAAGGTGGGACGGGATCCCGCGGGTGCCCTGAATTTGAGAATGATGGCCCACGACGAGCCGGTGAGACACGCAGCACACACTCCTGCCCTTGCCCGTCTGAGTGTGGCTCCAGCCGGAGGCTGCCGAGGCCAATGGCGTCAGCTGTGCCTGCAGCCCACAAGAGCTAACCTGGGGACCAGGAGTAAATACCCTGGCTCTCTTGCCCCTTGGGCGGGGTGACTCTGGGGGGTGTGGGTCCTCGTATTCCGTGCTGTCTCTCAGAGGTCCCAGCAGGATCCAGCTCTGGCGGCCACCCGGTGATTTGCTTGACAACGTGCCCTGTACTCCCTCCCAGGCTCACCTCCTACTCCGCCAGTGGTCCCTGGTGGCCACCAAACACACTTACCCATGGAACCCCGAGACAAGGAGCCACTCCTGAATCTCCCCGAGGATTCTGGAGGAGCACAGTTCTGCTCTCGTGCCCATGGGGATGCTGCATGCTTTCCTGAGCTCCAGGTGGTGTTTGCCTGCCTGGGGGGAGGCCTTGGAAGGGCCTGTGGCCCGGGTCTTCCCACATGAGACTGCAAAGACATGAAGCCAATCCCAGGCTTCCCAGGCTTCATTGGGTCCCCGCTCTGACCCCCAGTCTCCTTGCTCTGCGCAGGTGAGGGTCTCATCTTCAGGGGCTTTCTGGGAAGACCAGGTCTACGGTTCTCTTCCTCCCAGCAGAGGTGACACGTCAAACCAGCGCTCCACAGCACTGTCTCCCTGTGATTGACCAGGGCTCCTGGCTCCCACTCCAGCTGGCCCCATCCAGCACCCCAGAGGCTGGCGAGACTGGAGGGGACTCTCAGCTAGAGGGACGCACGGGGGCTCGTCTGGGGTGAATCCTCCAGAGACGTCTGTGAGTCCGTCCCCTCTGAGGAGAAGCTGTCCCCGGTGGGGTGGAGGACCTGGCTCTGCCTGGGGAACCTTGGCCAGGGGAAGAGGGAGGCAGGACAGCGTTCTGGGGCAGGGGAAGGGGGTGCGTGAGAGCTGGGGCCTTTGTCAGCCTCTGCGGCCTGGCCAGCTTCCTGGGGGGCAGCGCCTGTCTGGAGATGTCTGTTCTGCCCTCCTCTGGGGGCCCGAGGAGACCAACAGGCCTTAGGCAAAAGGTCCACGCCCAGCGAGTCCTGCAGGGGCAGGTCCCGTGGCCCCTTGGAAGGGGCTTCTTTGTTGGGACCCTGGCCTTTGGCCACTGCCCCCCTTCCTTCTGGGCATGCCAGGTTGACGGCAGGAGTGGCAGGCCACGGGCAGTGGGTCAGCGCCTTCTCCAGGAGGGTCTGGATCTCCTGGTGTCTCGCCCGGGCCTCCTCCCACAGGTCCTGGCCTAGGCCCGCCCAGCTCAGGGAGGCCACCTGCAGCCCCATGGCCGCAAGCTTCTCAGCGGGGAACTCGGACGCCAGGCGCTGCAGGTAGCGGCGGAGGCGGCGCTGGTCCCCGGGGCTGACTCTCTGGGCCTTGCCCAGCCTGAGCTGGGTCATCAGGTCCTGACAGTCCATGTAGAACCAGGCCACCTGTGAGACAAGAAGAGAGGGAGGGGGGCCCCGTGAGGATGGGCATGTGCCTCTCTGAGCTGAGAGGGTGCTGGGTGAGTGAGCATCGCTAGACTGAACTGACATGTGCCCGGGCAGTGTTAGGGCCTGCTCGACTGCCATCTGCTCTACCGACCATGCTGTCCAGGGGTCCCCTCCTCCCTGGGGCACACACCCCTGCCACCTGGAATCAGCCCCAGCACCCTTAGGATCTCCAGACCTTCTAACAGACCTGCGGGCCAGCAGGGACTCACCCCTCTCAGGGCTCAGTTTCTTTTTCTGTGAAATGGGAGTTGCATCAAAGATCATGAACAGCCTTTTGCGAGGGGAAACACGTGCCGCTGTGGATTGTGTTAACCCCAAGTGGTGCTGAGAGAGGAGTCTGGCTAATGTTTGCTGAGCACTGTTTGCTCTGTGTGTCTCCTGTACGATCACAATGAACTGTACCAGAAACCTATTTTAACCAAGAGCAAACTGAGGCCCGGGGAGGTGAAATCACTTGCCCCCGATTGTGCAGAAAGTCAGGGAGGAGCTGGGATTCCAACTCAGACCTGTCCTGCTTTTGAGTGTTTTCCCAGTACCTCCTGGTGTAGAAGGAAGAACCGGCCAGTGCAGTGGGCCAGGCAGCCAAGCCAGGCCAGAGCCCTTCACTCTAGCCGGGTCACGGCCCCATCATGTGATTCTGCCTGTGCCTGAGTCCCCCATAAAGTGTCTGCAGCCTGCAAGGGAGCCAACGCATTCCCTGCAGCTTGTGAAAAACATAATCTTGCTCTCCATTAATTTAGAACCCGACAGTGAGCTGTTAGGCTGCAGGGATTGGAGAGCCATTTTCTCCGAAGAGACCATCTTTCCACGGATTAAGGGAACTTGTCTTTAGATAAATGGCTTCATATCCGTGGAAGCACACGGCGCTCACAGCCAGGAAAGGGCTCCATCACTCTCCGTTAGTGGCCCGGTCGCGTTATGATTATTTAGTGCCAGAGCTGCTGCATGTGCGCCAGCCCAGGGCCAGCACAGGGCCGTCCCGTCTGTCTGTCTGGGACGCAACCTCCCAGGCTAAGCTGGACAGAGGTGGGCAGCATCTCAGAAGCAGCCTCGCCCACCCCCCATATGAAGGAAATCAGGGCCAGGGAGGACAAGGGGCCCTAGATCAACAGCGAGGGTCAGGCTCAAGGCAGAGATGCGTCTCCACTGTGGGATTTCTAGGCCTGGGACAGGTGCTACCTTCTCTTACCACCTCCAGTCTCCCCGCTCTTCCTCCATTTGCTCAGCCAGTCATCCCAGCACTCACCGAGCCCCGTGTGCCGCCCTGACCCGGGCATTGCACATAGAAGCAGGGCCCTCTCCGACCACAGGGGCCATGCAAGAGACAAGCCAGTGTAAGCTCCAGAGCCATTCGGATCCCAATGAATACCAAGCACAAAGCAGGTAATGAAAGAGAATAGGGGTGGAGGCCAGGAAGGGCCCCCATGAGCAGAATCGTGTGAGCTGTGAGCTGAGAGCAGAGAAAGACAAGACATGGGCTGGTCCAGGGGAAGTGTTCCAGGCTTGCAAAGGCCTCAGAGTGGGAGCGAATTTAATTGATCCAGGAAAGGCCAATGGGTTGAAATTGGCTGAAATCAGTGAGCAAGGGAAAGAAACTTCCAGATGCCCTTAACCTTTGAGGCTCTTCCTCCCACTAACATTAATAATAATACAGCTCTGTCACCCTGCTAGCTGTGTGAGCCCGGTTCCTGACATGGAAATGACCATAATAGTAGTACTTGCCTCACAGGATTGTTGTGACAATAAAGCGATCCGCGAAATGACTAGAACAGGGCCTGGCACACAGTGAGAACTAATAACCATCAACTACCATTATCCCCAGGGAGCCGAGGCCCAGCAGGGAAGGCCGTGGCTGCAGCCGCACAGGCCACACCTGTGCTGCCCCTGCCTCTGCCTCTGGGATTCTGCCTCCAGTTTGCTCTTAACTCCACCCGGCTGGGACTGGGGGACCCCTTCGCTGCCCTTGCTGACGTCTGCCTCCCTTGCCTGCTGCTCCAAGGAGACAGAGCATGCTCTGTCCTCCCAGAGCCCCAGGTGTGAGTCTCCCCTGCAGCCCTGGGACGTGTCCCATGCTCTCTGCTGCCTGCGTGCTGGGCCAACCTCACAGCTGGGAGCTGGGGTCAGGCTTTTCTCACACTCTGTCTTTGGTGACAAGTGCAAAGGGCAGCTTGGGTCAGCCATGTACATTTCCCTCTCAGCAGAGGCATGCTCTCTCAGGCTACTCCCTGTCAGCGTAGGCCTCAGTTTCCCCATCAGAAAATCGAGGGGTTTGGCCACGTGGATTGAAGAGGGGTGGGAGCCCTCATATCAAATCCTGCTTGACCACCAACGCTCTGGGCAACCTTGAGCAAGTCAGTTCTCTCTTTGGGCCTCAGCTTTCTCATCTGGGAGATGGGAGCAATGTGGGTGTCCCTTCATCGCAGAGATATGGTGAGAATTAAATCGGGAAGGCGTGGGAAGCTCTCAGAGGAGGGTCAGGCAGGGACACACATTCAGTAATGGGCGCGACCCTCCAAGTCATCTTCACGGACACAGGAAATGTGCACGGACACAGGAAATGATTGCTATTTCCTCTATCTTTGGAGAAGGACATGGGCATGTTACAGGTGACAGACACCTCTGTGTTCACACCCCAGCTCTTCCCCTTCCCGGCACTCCCTCCCTTCACGGGACTTTGGGAACGGGTCTCGCCAACAGCCCAGCGCTGCTTCCCCCCCACCGCACCCCCAGCCAGGGGACAGAGGTCTACGGTGGGCCACGAGACTCGGCTCGGCTTACCTTCCTGCAGAAGCGGTGCAGGTGCAGCAGCGTCTCCAGGTCCGTGCGCTGCCGTTCGGCTGCCATGTAGAAGTGTGTCAGCCTAGCCTGGAAGGCCCGCTGCATGGAGGTGAAGGCTGCCAGCTCCGGGAACTCCGTTCCTCCTGCCTCCCCGGCGCCGCTCGCTGCAGCTCCCAGCTGGGCCGCCTGCTTGGACAGCTCCAGGCCTCGGCGGTACTGGGCCTGGGAGGGGCAAGGAGGGGCTCAGCTCCCACCTTGGTTGGGGCCTCCTTCTGAGGTCAGGAACCTCCTCTTGCCCTGCTGCTGAGTGAGGAGACTTCCTGAGCCTGTTTCCTCATCCAGAAAACACAGATGCTCATCCACCACATCCTGGTGAGGGCTTCACCTCAGCAGTTCTCTTTGCCCCGCTGGACGCCTGCCTGGGTGTCACTTCCTTCTGGAAAACTGCCCTGCCCCCAAAGTCTGGGTTCAAGGCCCCTTCTTTGAGTTCCCACAGTTCTCCCTTTCAGTCTGCTTCCCTGCTTGCCCCCCATTTTCCACTGACCCGGGATTTCCTGAGTGCCTAGACAGGCCTGGGGCCAAGACACCAAGGACATAGCTCCCTGCCCTTGCTCTGAGGGGCTGACTTAGTAAGTCTCGGGTCAGGCCCTGGAATCTGCATTTTAAGAACACCCCCCCCCCCCACCCCAGAGATTCTGAATGCTGTTTGAACTTGGTGGTCTGGGTGGAAGAGGCCTTCGTGATCCAAGCTGTCTCCTCCCTGTCTCCGGAAGGTTCCTTGCACGTCACCACCTCCGAGTCTGCCCTGGCCGTGCCACCTCCTCTGGGCCCTCTCTGCTGGCTCCCACCCTGCTCCTCCATCTCCTGGGACGCACTGCAGCCTGAAGGAAGAAGTCCTCAAAGTCCGCGTGGGCTTTCTCTGCCGCCTCCAAGCCTCCATCCTTGGGGATCAGCACCTGCAGACACCGGCTGCCCTCCTGCTCCATCCAGTCGCTGACCTGGGCGGGGGAGGCAGGCGTAAGCAGCGGCTCCCACCTCCTCAGAGTCGTTCAGGGGCGAGACCTGGGACCATGGCCTGGACCCACACTCCCAATTCCAGGCACGAGAAGGGACAACTGGGAGGGGAGAAGCAGGGCCCTGCTCTTCAAACATCCCAGGGGAGAGGACCTCCTGAGTGGGACCGAGGGTCTCTGTGCCGGCTGTACCTCACACAGTAGGCTCTCAGCACAATCTGCTGTCCGAATGCAGTCACAGGGTGGCCACCTGGTCCTAAATGGTGGGGCCACAGGGTGATGGGCTCCCTGTTGGGGTGGGGGGTGTGCAGACAGGGGCAGGGAAACGCTATGGGCTGCGAAGGAAGGTTCATGGGCCTGCTGTGGACTCACAGCATGATCCAGCCAGCCCCTTCCCCTTTCTGGGCCTCGGTTTATTCAGTGGTGTAATGGGGTAGACATAAAGATATCAGGAGGGACAGAGGTGTGAATGTCTCTCGAGTCACACATGGATGTTCCCTGCTTATTCTGGGGCATCCTAAAGAGCTCACACTAACTCACGTTATCCTCACAAAGTCCAGTGCAGCAGGCACTCATGGTATCCCCCATTCAACAGATGCGGAAACCAAGGCACTGAACAGTTGAGCAGCTTGTCCAGGGTCACGCCACTAGGAAGTGGGGGAGCCAGCCTTGGAACCCAGGCCGTATGACTCCAGGCACACCGCACTTGGTGGCCCAGGCGAGATGGGAAGCAGCCGTGCCAGGTGTGGGTTCCAGGATTGGACCCAGGCATGCAACCACCGGCACATGACCCGACATCTCCCAGCCTCAGTTTCCTCATCTGCTCAGTGGGTGAAATCCACTTCTCACATCACTGGACAAGGCTGGAAAGCAACGAGGTTCACAGACGTTCTGGCCCAGGGCCTGGCACATGATTGGCACCCAATAAGTGCAGCTCTTAGGGTTATGCCTTCACCCACGAAGCACCTACTGAGTACCATGTCACATGCCATGCCCCAAGGATGGCTGTGTGGCCCTTGAAGGCCTGCTGGCCTGGTGTCCTTCAGGCTGGGTCTGGGACCGGAGTAGGGCTTTCCCTATGGAGGCGGCAGACAGGACCACATGCCGCGGGCCAGCATCCCCTTCACCTGCTGGATGGCGGCTTCCAGGTGGCCCAGGCGGATGCGGAGCTCCAGCCTCCCCAGGAGGGCGTTGGACGCAGTGACCAGGACATGAAGCTGCTCATCCACAAGGCTGTACAGCGTGGTGGCTTCAGCCAGATGGCTCCTGGGAGGTGGAGGAGGGTGAGAGGGGCCCATGAAGCCCTCCTCAGCTGTCTCTCCTGCAACTTCTGCCCGGCATAGGCCTGCCCTCCAACCCTGGGGCCCCAGCTTGGGTTTCCAGCTAACTTGCTGTGTGACCTGGAGCAGGTCCCTGCACTTTTCTGGGCCTCAGCCTTGACCTTCCATAGGACTGGGAAGACCAGAGGACACAATAGGAAGCAAAATGACCCTACCCCTTCCCTAGGAGGACATGAAGCCAGCTGTACAGATCTGGGTCCAAACCCCATCCCTGCTACCATCTTGTTGGACATGCTGGGTAAATTTCGTGACCTTTGTGTGTCTCTATTTCATCTGTGAAGTGGGAGCAACCACAGGACCCACTTCACAAGAATGGCTGTGAGGATTAGACGGTCTAACGCCTTGGCTATCAGCCTGGCTGTGCACTAGAACCTGCCCTGGGAACCTGTTACACTGTCAACGCCCAGGTTGCATGGCAGGCCAACTGAGTCAGACGGTCTGAGTGCAACCGGGATATCAGTGCCTTTTCTTTTTTTTTTGAGTTGGATTCTCACTCTGTCACCCAGGCTGGAGGGCAGTGGCACGCTCCCGGCCACCGCAGCCTCGACCTGCTGGGCTCCGGCGATCCTTCCGCCTCAGCCTTCCAAGTAGCTGGAACTACAGGCACACGCTACAATGCCTGGCTAATTTTTTTGATTTATTGTAGAAATGAGGTTTCACCAAGTTGCCCAGGCGGGTCTCGAATCCACATGCTCAGGCAAGCCACTCACCTCGGCCTCCCAAAGTGCAGGGATTACAGGCCGAGCCACCGAGCCTGGCTATGTCGGTGCTCTCTAAAGCACCTCAGGCAGCTCCGGGGACAGCCAGGGCTAAGCCTCGTGTGTGCAAAACCTGTCACAGGTTCAGCGCAGGACGCACGTCAGCACTTCCTATTCCTGATGAGCTGCCACACGGCCCTCCTCCCGCTCTCCATTCTACAGATGGGAAAACTGAGGGTCAGAGAGGTGACATGACTCACAGATGGCCGTCTGAGTGGGAGTCCAGCCCAGGATGCTTCTGCCCACAATTGTTAAAAACTGGTCAAAACCACAAGACACAAAAGAAGGGGCGTGGACGGGACTCCGTGCATGGCACACTCGCACGAAGGGGGGACTCTCATATCCCACCCGGCCCCTCTGCCCTAGAGGGTCTCACTGCAGAAGGAAAATGAAAAAGACGGGCGAAGGCGCTTTCCCAGAGGAGCCTCGCTGCCGGGGTCTGCCCCGCTGGCGGCAGCTCCTCATTGCTGCCACCCTTCCAGGGGCGGTGAGGGCCCAGGGTGCGTGAGCGGGGCCAAAAGTGCCAGCCAGTCTGTGACGAGGGGCGGACGGAGGGGCGGTCTGGGGCTGCAGGGACCCTCTCAGAACTAACAGCAGCGGCTCGCGTGGGACCACAGTGCCCCCTGGTGGAGCTGCCGGCAGCTGAGGGTCTGGGGGCCTAAGGAAGACTGGAGTGACTTGGGCCCGCAGGGGAGGCCCTGGGAAAGGGTGCCAGCCCCCCCAGGTCCTGCATGGGGAGATGTGCCCAGACAGCTGCTGCCGGCGCACCCACCCATGTGAACCTGCCTTTGATATGGTGGTGCAGCGTGGGGTGGCCTGCTCAAGAGCCCAGGGTTGGTTGGCCTGGACTCAAGTTCGCTTGCCACATCCCAGCTGTGTGACCTCGGGCTAGTCACTCACCCTCTCTGACTCTTCCACTGTGAAATAAGGAGGACACCAGGACCCACCTCAGGCGTGAGAGTTAATGAGGTAGTAGTTGAACAGTCCTTAGGACAATGCTATGCACACACTGTGTGCTGCTGAGGTGCTGGTTGCATCAGCGAGTGTTTGGCCTAGGCGGGCTTTGCACTTGACTCCTGAGTGCAAGTAACCGTGTTCCAACAGATAAAATCCTTCCAGTTATGGACCCATGCAACCAACGCTCCTCTGGTCCCCACGCTCCAGAATGCCAGTGCTTCCAGGAAAGCACACCATTTCTTCTGGCTCTGAGACCCCTGATGCGCCACAAAGCCTCCCAGGGGCATCTGAGTAGCCTCCTGGAGGGCAGGCCGTGGAGGGCTGAAGGGCTCAGATGGCCTGGCTGCAAGTCCCAGCTGCTGCTTCGGCCATTTCCTGTCGCTGAGCCTGGCACCCAGCAGCCATGAGCACGATTCTTGCCAGGGAGAAATAGCAGAGGCCTTTGAAGGGGCCTACTCCTGCGTCTGGGTCAGGGAAAGTGCTCAGCCCGTGAGGTGGGCCAGAAATGGGGAGGGATGTCCTCTGATGTCCACGCCAGGCCACACAGGGCCAGGGCCGAAGGAGGGGCAACTGAGGCGGGTCGAGGAACTTGCCAAGGCCCAGGATGGGCGCCTGCAACCTCAGCCCAGGACAGGGCCTTGCAGACGCCAGGACGCCAGGCCTCCACAGGGCTCACCCTGTGTTCCCTCAGCAGGTGACCCCAGACCTGGACTCCCGGGACAGGGGTTGGGGGAGAGAAAAGGCCAGGATGCCCATACCTGACGTCAGGGTTGAAATCCAGTCTGCTGGCCTCGCGCTGCAGCCTGGCCAGGGTGGCGCCACCTTCCCGCTGGAGGCCCAGCAAGCCCGGGTCCCTCAGCACCACCTCCATCAGCTCTTTGGACTTGCTCAGACACCTGGTGGCCTCCTGCCAGGGCAGGGAGGTGCCCTGAGACCCCATCTCCATTCCCCCTCTGCAGCGTTCCAAGGCTCCTCACACCCAGCCAAGCCCGACTTGCCCAGTTTTGCATTCAAGGTCCTCCAGAAAGTCGGCCTGCCTTTTCTATCTCTGAAGCATCGCCTCAAGCCACGCCCCCTCGCATCACCGTGGCAACCGGAGGGCTCCAGGCTCCACCCTCCCTGACACCCCTCCCCGCTGATCTCCCTGCTGCCCTCTGGCTCCCCCTACAGTCTGCTCTCCACATGGTGGCCGGCCGGATCTCCAAGTCCTGGGCCGGGCAGGTGAGGCGGGGACAGTCTGGGACAGGGTGCCAGCCCCCGCAGGCCCTGCAGGGCGAGATGTGCCCAGACCGCTGCTGCCGGCGCACCCACCCATGTGAACCTGCCCTTGAGTATGGCGGTGCAGCGTGGGTGGCCTGGGCTCAAGTCCCCCCGCCACTGTACAAATCCAATCATCCCCGACCCCCAGGCTTCTTGCTGCTTAGACTCGAATCCCACCCCAGCTTCATCGGCCCCTGCTGGATCCAGAAGACCCTCCAGTGCTTCTCTCCTTCCCCTTCCCTCCCACTTTCCCTGCTCCACATTGGCATCCTTGCTGTTCCTGAACATCCTAAGCACCGCTGCACGGGTTTGCCTTCTGCCTAGAGCCCAGTCTGGCTTCTTCTCTGGCCTCCACTTCAATGCCACCTCTTCTGAGAGGCCCTCCCTCCTTCTCATTGTTCTCGATCTTACTTTCATGGCATGTGGCACAATCTGTAACCACATATCTGTTGCTCCATTTCCTTTTTTTTTTTGAGTTGGAGTCTCACTCTGTGTCACCCAGACTGAAGTGCAGCGGCCGCTCCCAGCCACTGCAGCCTCGACCTGCTGGGCTCCGGCGATCCTTCCGCCTCAGCCTTCTGAGTAGCCGGAATTATAGGCATGCGCTGCCACGCCCGGCTGATTTTTGATTTATTGTAGGGATGAGGTCTCGCCAACTTGCCCAGGTGGGTCTCAAACCCGCGGGCTCAGGCAATCCACTCACACTCTGTTTCCTTTTTAAAGGATCACTTCTGCCACTGCACCGTGAGTCCTGACAGAGCAGGGACAGCTAGGTTTGCCCCAGGTTGGCCTCCAGTACAGGACACGCAGTGGGTGCTCCCCAAATGTCAGCCAAACGAAGGAGTGAAAAACAGAGATGATAATCTCCCTCCCTCCCCAGCCATGGCCTTGGTCCCTGGAGCCGGGGGTGTGTGTGGCTTCCCAGCCCATGCTCCTGCTCACCTGCATGTCTCCAGTGGGGGTGGCCTTCTCGAACTCCTCGATAGAGGCCTGTAGCAGGGAGGAGGCCTGGCGAAGGTCAGCAAGGAAAGGGTCCAACCTCTGCAGGACAGAAGGCCCGAGGGGGGTGTCAGCCTGGGCCAGGGGAGGCAATGCCTCCCCTACCCCAGGGGGACATGAGGAGATGTTAGGCAGGGGTTCTCTGACTCCAGCTGCATCAAAGTCATCCGGAGAGCTGGGGAAAATGCAGACTTCCAGTTCTACTCCCGAGCTGCTGATTCAGTTAGGAGAGGACTGAGAATGTGCACCTCTACCTAGCTCCCAGGCGTTGCTGATGCCTCTGGCCTGTGGGATCACACTTTGGGAACCACTGGTGTTGATGATAAGAGAGGGAGGAGAAAGAAGACTGGCCTGAGCTACACCCCGAGGAAGGGAGGGGAGAGGGCACTTCGGCTCTGCTCCATCACTTGCAAGCTGTGTGATCTGGGCAAGTTGCTCAACCTCCCTCTGCCTCTGCTTCCTCCTCTGTCAAATGGGTGTGTCAGTGGTTCCTGCCGTCAGGGGTGGCGTGAAATTAACCTGCAAGGCATTTAGAAGAGAGCCTGGCATGTGCTATTAGTTGTCCTCGAATCAACTTCATGATCTGGGCTTGTAGGTAAGAGTTCATTGAATGGAAAGGCTTTAAAGCACACATGGAGTTCAAAAGCCATTGGGTTGACGGGGGCCTCTGGAGGGGGAGTGAGAAGGCGGAGACTGGCAGGAAAGGTTTCACAGTACACCCCTTTTTGTACTGCTCGGCATTCAGTATACCAACTATTCAAAAACACAGTTCTTTTGAGCCAGGGTCTCCCTCCATCACCCAGGCTGGAGTGCAGTGGCACAATCACAGTTCACTGCAGCCTCGGCCTCCTGGGTTCAGGCAATTCTCCTGCCTTGGCCTCTTGAGTAGCTGGGACTACAGAAGCATGCCACCATGCCTGACTAATTTTTAAAAAAAAAATTTTGTAGAGAAAGGGTCTCGCTACTTTGCCCAGGCTGGTTTCTAACTCCTGGGCTCAAGCAATCCTCCCGCCTCGGCCTCTGAAAGTGCTGGGATCACAGACATGAAACACCGCACCTGCCCAGAAACATACAATTTTAAAAAGATCACCTAAGCAAAAAAGCAAATAAACGACCACTTTAGATGCTAGTATAGACGAATTGGTCTCGATGAGGGGTTACTTTGCCCCCAGGGACGTTTGGTGGTGCTGGGAGACATCTTTGGTTGCCATGGTTTGTGGGGTGCTACCATCATAGGGTGGGTAGAGGCCACATAGCTAACTGTGTTCCAATGTACAGGACAGCTTCCCACGACTTACCAGCCTCCGGTGGGAACAGGCTGAGGCTGAGCAACCCTGCTTTAGAGAACCCAGGACAGCACTTACAGGAGAGTGCTGTTGTGCACATTATCCCGTCCTGTGTGTTAACTGGGCTTGAAATGCCCCCTCGCAGGGTTGTGGTGAGAAGGGATTGCGACCCTCTGCCCCAGGAAAGGAGCCTGGACCTGGCGGTCTCCTCATTTCCTCCCTCTTATAGGAGGGAGCACATCTGCCTCCCCATCAGACCCTGAGCTCCCTGAGTCATGCAGGTCCACACAGCAGATGCTTATACGTTTATTTTCAGTTCACATAGACATAGCACGTGCCAAACACTCGTCTAACCTCTTCATCTACTGTAACTCAATCCTCACAAAAGCCCCATGAGGAGATACTATTATTACCCTGCATTTTGCTGAGGAGGAAACTAAGGTTCAGAGAAGGCAAGTATCTTACCCAAGGTCACCCAGCAGAGCCGGGACTGGAGCCCAGGTAGTCTGGCTCCAGAGCCCAAGCTCTTAATTGTTCTACTTTGTACCTTCATTGTAAATGTTTGTTGAATGACTGAACCTGACAGGGGTGATGGATCCATGGGGCAGAACAGTGAAGAGAGGAAGAGAAGGAGTGAGGGTTGGGGCCAAAGGCTGTGACTGTAGTAGACACCTGGAAGAAGTGCACCCACTCGCTGTGGCAGTAGGGGAAGGGGCCTTCCAGGGCTGTGGGCAGCTGGCCAGGGTCCACATGATGGCTGAGGGCCCTCAGCGAGGTCAGCACTTCCACCTGTAGACAGAAGAAGTGACTCAGTGGGTGACAGATGTTTGAGAAGGTCCTGCCCAGACCCCAGCTCCAGTCCACCTCCCACAGGTAATGCTGGCTGTGGCTTTAAGAGCTGTTTTATGGACAAACAATCTTCTCTGGGATTCTGACAAATCAAAATTCAGAACCACATACTGGTTAAGGAATGGCAAATAAATAGCACTCATACGGCCACACTCCAAGCCTGTGCCCAAGGCAGACATCATGAATCAATCACAGCACTTGTTCCCTCTGAGTATGGCTTTTTCCCAGCACAGCTCTCCAGGCAATCACACAAACCGATTGAAGCTGGCGTTGTGATGAAACTTCCTCGTAATCCCTGCAGGTCTCTAGTGACCCGCCAAGGGCTGATGAGAAAAGCCACCAAATTCTAACCGTGTCCCCTGAGACACGGAAGAGGGACCAGGTGACTGCTTCTCCCAGGCCATGACGTTTGAGGGTGATGTTGGAACAGCTCCGAGTACCGAGGCTGGGGATTTCTGGACCCATCCCTGCTCCTCAAAGGGTAACCCATGGGCCCGCAGACCAGCATCACCTAGGGGCATGTGAGAAATGCAGAATCCCAGGCCCCTTCCAGGTCTACCTAACTGGAACCAGCACTTTGACAAGCTCCTCAAGACATTCATGGGCCTGTTAAGGCAGGCCCATCCCTGGCTCACAGCATGCCTCTACTAACCAGAAGCAAGAAGACTTTTTATTTTATTTTATTGTCTATTATTCTTATTTTCTTTGAGTTGGGGTCTGTTGCCCAGGCTGGCGTGCAGTGGCCACAAGGCCCACTGCAGTCTTGACCTCCTGGGCTCAGGTGATCCTTCCACCTGAGCTGGGACTACAGGTGCACACTGCCATGCCCAGCTAATTTTTTTTTAATTTGTTGTAGGTCTTGCCTAGGCTGGTCTCGAACTCCTGGGCTCACGTAATCCTCTCGCCCTGGTCTCCCACTGTGCAGGGAGGGACCACAGGCTTGAGCTACCACCTGGTGGTGAAACCTTTTAAAGCACTTTGTGAAGTGGGGCAGCGGCGGGGGTGCCCACGCACGCCCATTGTGGTGTATAACGCATCTGTATTGATTAGGGAAGATTAATGTAGGAAGAGCAGCTCGGGCCGCCGTGTGGAAAAGGCGCCAGGCTGTGAGTCAAGAGGCTACAGCTCAGTTTCCCTGTCTGAAAAGAAAGCGGGGAGGAACTGACTGGATGGAGCTTTTCAAATAGGCCTCTTGCCATCAACTCTGCTGACACGGCAGAGCCTATCGGGAGACGTGGGCTTGGGGAAGAAACCTCTCTGCAGCTGACAAGACAGCACCTGCATGGAGCTGGCCTGGGCGTCCTAGCGCGGGCCCCATGTTCGCTACCCCATCCCAGGTTATTTCAAGGCCTCTTCCAAGGCCTCTTCCGGCATGGGAATTCTGCAATTCTTTTTTTTTAAATAGACTCTATTTCTAGAGCATTTGTAGTTTTACAGAAATTATCGGTAGTTCCTTTATATCCACTCCCCACATACATTTTCTCCTATTATTAATATCTGATTCGAATAAATTATTATCAGCTAAAGTCTGTATTTCTTTTTTTATTTTATTTTTTTAAGCCAGAGTCTCACTCTGTCACCCAGGCTGGAGTGCAGTGGCATGATCATGGCTCTCATAGTCTCAACCTCATGGCTTCAGGTGAGCCTTCTGCCTCAGCCTTCCAAGTAGCTGGGACTACAAGCACAAGCCACCACTCCTGGCTAATTTTTTTATTTTTTTGTAGAGGCGAGGTCTTGCTATGTTGCCCAGGCTGGTCTCGAACTCCTGGCCTCAAGCCATCCTCTTGCATTGGCCTCCCAAAGTGCTGGAATTACAAGCATGAACCACTGGGTCCAGGCTAACATCTATATTTATATCAGGGTGCACTCTTTGTGTTGTACAGTGCTATGGATTTTATTTTTATTTTTTAATTTTTTAAAAGTGTGGACTCAAGGGGTGTGTGTGCAGGTCTGTTACAGGAGCATATTGCACGGTGGTGAGGTCTGGGCTTCCACAGAGTCCATCACCCAAGCAGTGAGCATGGTACCTGGGAGGTGATTTTTCACCCCTCGCCCCCCTTGGGGTTGTCCCCTGTGTCTGTTGTTCCCACCCTTGTGCCCGGGTGTGCCCAGAATTCTGCAATTCTGCCCCTTCACCCCAGCTCAGCCCCAGTCCATCCACGACCTCCTCGGCTACCCCCTCACCTGGGCATCGGGCAGTGCCTTGAGCTGGACAGCAGCCTCCTTCTCCCCCAGGAAGAGGACAGCCTGGATGGCGGCCGGGACCCGGGCCTGCGGAGAGGACCCCCGAGAGCTGCTCAGCCCAAGCCTCACTGAGCTCCCCCCATTCTTTCCTCCTCTCTCCCTGCCAAGATGCAGGCAGATGGGCACAGGCACAGGGCAAGGTCCCCCACGGCCAGGACCTTCGTGGGACGTTTGGACAGTGAATCACCAGAGCCAAGAGAGCAGCAGAGTCACATACCGTTGCACAGCTTCCCATATGCCCCGCCCCTCCGAGCCTCAGTTTCCCCATCTACAAAGTGAGGGGTCAGACCATGAGCACAGGCCACGCCCCCAGTCACTCCACTGCCCGTAGCGGCTGGACAGGACTCTCCTTCCGCCTCCCCTTCCAGGTCGTGAGGTTGAAGGATCTCAGTCTCAGCCATCATGAGTGCCACGCCCCTGGCCTCAGGGGTTGCAAGGTGAACGGACATCCGAACCATCCAAACCATCAGGACAGGTGGTTCCACAGAGAAACTTCTGCCGGGACCTCTGCTAAAATAGTCTCTCTTTGCTACTGGTTTACAGGGGAGACCACACGAGGTCCGAGCTGCTGGGAGCCATGCAGCCACCAGGGGTGGCACCCTCAGGGGACCCTCGGGGGACCCTCGGGGGAATGGAGAAGACTTGAAGGCAGAAGCTCCCACCTCCTGCTCACCTGGGTGGCCTGCAGGGCGCTGACTAGGCCAGGCTGAGGGGGCTGCTTCCGGGCATCAATCAGGACCGCTAGCCCCTTGGCTTTATCTTCAGATCTGTGGGTGGGAAACAGAACTGGCAGGCTCGCCCGATGGCCTGAGCTCTCCAAGGGAAAAGACCTGGTGGAAGGTGAAGGAAACTGGCTGCCAGAAGCCTTGATTTATTGGTGAACTCTGAACTCTCCCTTCTGCAAGACAAAGTTCCAATGCCCCCTCCAGGAAGCCCTCCATGATTCCTCCTCAGGCAGAGCCGCTGCTTCTTCTTTGGTGCTCCTGCAATGCCTCACACAGCCCTCACCTACAGCCCTAATATTCCTATCGCCACTAGCCCAGGTGCAGGGGGCGAGTCCCCGGCACCCACCCATCCCTTTTGTGTAGGCAGAATCCCCGTCTTGTTCAAGAATCCAACTCCCTCCAGAAAGCTATGTGCCCCCAAGGAGCTGGTTTCTGACTGGCTGAGGCCAACAGGGAAAACACAAAAATCCCCTGGCCAATGATTAGTTTAGATGGGGGTCATGTGATCTATTTCTGGCCAATGAGATGTGGGGGGCTTCTGAGAAAGACTCCTTTAAAAAGTTCTTGCAAAGAGATATAACATTTCCTTATCTGACAAAACATTTTGAGTGGGAATTTGTTACTTGTGACCAGAACTCCCGCACTGCTTTAGCCACAGTGCACGGAGCTTACAGTGGCCACTTTTCATTGATGACCTTAGGACTCCCCAAACTGGCCCAATTGTCAAAACTTGTTAAAATACGATTCCTCACCACCTGGCCACCCCCACTCCCCTGCAGACATCCGGCCAGCAGGGACAGGGTGGGGCTGAGGAATCTGTGTGGTTCTAAGCACCTCCGGCCAGTCTGATGATCAGGCAGGAAAATAACCCCCAACTGCCTTGAAGCCTTACAGTCACCCAGTTCACAGACAACACCAGAGCTGGCCCAGCGTGGGGTGGGGCTGTGGCACTGCCATTAGTATCTTGTGGCCTGGAGAAGCTATTTCACCTCTCGGAGTCAATTTAATGATAATAGTACCAGCCTTATGGTGAGGACTGATGAATTCATCACTGTGAACACTCAGAAGGCCAGGTGCGGTGGCTCACGCCCGCAATCCCAGCACTTTGGGAGGCTGAGGCAGGAGGATCGCTTGAGCCCAGGAGTTCAAGACCAGCCTGGGCAACATAGTGAGACCTCTCATCTATAAAAAAAAATAAAAAAGATTAGCCAGGCGTGCTGGTGTGCACCTGTAGTTCTAGCTACTTGTGAAGCTGAGGCAGAAGGCTCATCTGAACCCAGGAGGTGGAGGCTGTAGTGAGCTGTAATCATGCCACTGTACTCCAGCCTGGGCAACAGAGTGAGACCCTGGCTCAAAAACAAACAAACAAACAAAAAACTCAACTGCACAGAGTCAGGGAGATGCAAATGTTTGCTATTACTGCTATCCTAGAGGGGGAAACTGAGGCACAGTGAGAGGCGGCTCCAGGAGGTGACAGCAGGTCTCTGACATTTTGTCCTCACCGGCCTCTGCCTATGCCTGGGCTGGAATAGTGATCTGTTTTCAAACCTGTCTCTGCCACCGGCCTGGAGTCCCTCAAAGGCAGGGCCGAATGTGAGGGCCTCTGGGTCCCCAGCACCACGAAGCAGGAAGCCAGGTCCAGGGCAGCCGCTCAGTCAGTGTTTGTCAGAGCACAAACCCAGCACGCAAGATCCGAGCGTGTCCCATGCGCCACAGCTGACACCGCCCTCATCCCTGCCACTGTAACCCCACGTGGCCCTCAGAGCCCATGGGGTCAGCCCCTTGGTTTCAAGTGAGCCTCAGAGAGGGAGGTGACTGCCCTGAGGTCACACAGCAAGTCAGGATTCCAGGGCTGTGTCTATATGTGAGTCACTTCCAGCACAGGAAAAGAGGGTCCCATCTCCCCCTCATGCCAGAAAAGCCACCCCACCCGGGACAAGAGGGAGGAGAGTCTCAGTAGCCAGCAAGTGGCAGGGATGGCTCCGGGGGCAGGGGTGATGAAGGTTCCAAAGCGTTCCCTCAGCCCTCGCCCTCCCCCACCCCTCTACCCATCAGCAGACCCCTAGGTTTGGTTGGGGCCTATTAGTCACAGTCACAGCTACACCCACTCTGAGACTGCCCTGGCTGGGGGTGAGGTTTGAGGAAAAGATGGTGCCTCTTCCTCAGGTAGTTCAACCTCGAGTCTGACTGGTGTTAGACGTCAGCCTCGTTCTTTCACTTATTCATTTATTCACCCATTCAGCCTTCCCTTCATCTATTCAACAAATATCTATAATTCAGATGATGGCTCAATTATCACCACTTCAAGGAAGTCTTCCCAGATTTCTCGATTGAAATTCCCACCCCCAACACACACCCTTCCCACGCTGCAACAGTGGTTCTCAAAGTGTGGTCCTGGGCCCGCATCAGTAACACAAGGAAACTTGTAGAAATGCAAACTGTCAGGCCCCACTTGCCCCAGACCCACTAAATTGCAAAATCTGGGGCTGGAGCCTGGAGCTCTGTTTTAACGGCCCCAGGTGATGCTAAGGCCACTCAGGTCTCCACAGTCCACTTTTCCTCACCCAGCAGCACTCCAAAGGCAACTCGCCGGGGCCTGCTTCCTGCACCTGTCCATCTCCTGTGTGCTGGCCTGAGACTCCCCAAGAGGGAGCCAGTGGGCCCGGCCATCCCCCAGCTCCTGATGGGGACTGGCTCTGTGACACGCCGGAGGGAGGGGCAGCACCTCCTCCCACCCGTGCCTGCTGGAGCCTGCTCAGGCTGCCTCAAGAGGGCTGTGGGGGTGGGCGGTGAGGGCGGCTCAGCCCTACCTGGCCACGGTGCACAGGTAGCAGAGCAGCGAAGTGACCTCTGAGGCTGTGCACCAGGGTGCGTCCCAGGCCCCCTCTGTCGTGGACACCAGAAGCAGGGGCCGCCCAGCCCTGTCCCGGCCGCCTGGAAGGGAGAGGGCACGCGTGAGCAGTGAGGAACCTCCTCAGTGGCCTTCAGGCCTTCACCCCTAACGGTCCCTTTGCTGGGGACGCCCTTTCTCTCCTGAGAACTCTGAAAGCTCACTTGTCCTTCAAAAGCTGCCTCCCGAGAAAAGTCTCCCCTGTGTCTCTCCTGGTGCAGGTGTGGCCTCCCCGCCCCTGGCCTTCCCCTGTGGAGGATGCCCTGGGAGGCCAAGTTCATGCACCAAGCTCTGGGGATTCAAGAGCCTGCTGCACACTGACTCACTCTGTGTCAGTGGGCAAGTCCGTGTGTCTCTGAGCCTCAGTTTCCTCATCCGTCGAATGGAGGGAATCATACAATGAACGTATCAGATTATTTCGAGGATTAAATCAGACTGCTCCTGAGAAGCACTTGTCACGGGGCAAGAGCCCAGGGAATGCTGGCTGCTAAATGACCGTCCTTCCTGGTCCCGTCTCCCGCCCACGGCATGGTGAGGATGCAGCCCATGGCCGCCAGCGCACTGTTTATTCTTGTAGACTTTCAGCCTTGGGTTCTTGACAGGCTGTTTCCTGTTCCAGGAATCTGGGCTGTGTGCCCCATGCTCCTCACGGGGGTCAGGAGGCCAAGGCCTGGGAGCCAGCACAGCCATGTGTGCTGGGAAGGGAGGAAAGGACAGCTGGAAGGGGAGGTAGTGCCTGTCCTGCAGCTGGACCGGAGGCTGCACTCTAGTCAGCTCACTGAGGGCTACCCTACAGGGACCACCACCCACTCCACGTGGCACAACCTCCACAGCGGGCGAGGCCCTTCACAGCTCACAAGGCCTCGGGCAGACTCAACCACCTTCCTAAGGCTGCGTACATGGGTCCAACCCCCCCAGAGCATTCTCTCTCTTCACACTGGTCTTAAAATTCGACATAATCTGGGCTGGGCACAGTGGCTCCTGCCCATAATCCCAGCACTTTGAGAGGCTGAGATGGGAGGATCGCTTGAGCCCAGGAGTTTCACACCAACCTGGGCAACACCACGAGACTTCATCTCTACAAAAAATCAAAAGGTAGCCAGGCATGGGAGCACTCACCTGTAGTCCCAGCTACTCGGGAGGCTGAGGCTGAGGGAGTGCCTAAGCCCACAATGTCGAGGCTGCCGTGAGCCGAGGCTGTATCACTGCACTCCAGCCTGAGCGACAGAGTGAGACCCTGACTCAAAAAAATAATAAATCGACACACACATATATGAAAACTTTATATCCTCTTGATATTATGGGTTTGATTTTTTTCCCTAATATTCATTTACAAATTTTAAATTTGGGGGAATTTTTTGGAGGGGAATGACAGGGGAGAGCTGAGTATCAATTGGGTCCTGACTGGCAGGAGGGAATGCGGTTGGTTTTGTTGTGTGTGCTGATGTGACTGCTGGGGACCGTGCTGAAGTATTTAGGGTCAACCACGGAGACCTAGAATTTATTTTAAAATCCTTCAGAAAAGAAAGATGATGCATGCCAAAATGCTAAGATGTATTCAACCTGGGTAATGGGTACATGGGTGTTCGGGATACTATTTGCTCTATTTTTCTGTATGTTTGAAAAATGTCATAATATAAAGTCCCAAAAAGGTGAAATACTTAAACCATGAAAACTGCATCACTTGCAAAGTCAGGGATGCAGGCCAAGGTCCCTCCAAAATCCCATTGCAGCCATTGGATCCCTCAGGTCAAGGAGTGCTACATCATGTCCCTGGGCCCACTTTGTTGATCCGGAAACTGAGGCCTGGAAAGGGGAAGCGACTTCCCGGTCTCCCACAGGCCCAGGCCCTCAGCCTCTCTGCGTGGGGGAGGATCCGTGCCCAATTCACACTTTGACCCTGGGCCACACCAAGAGACGAGCTTTTGTCTGCTGTAAATCTGATGACTGGCGCTCAGTTGCAGCCAGTGGGGCCTCTCTCCTGCTCTACAACCTTTCCATGGCTCCTCATGGATGACAGTGCAAGCTTCTTGGCCTGGTTCTGAAGCTTCCCAGGCTCTGCACACGCTTCCAGCCTCATTCATACACAATGTGTTACAGGCTGAGTCCCATCCCTGCCCTCCACTTCCAAACTCATAGATGAACCCCCAGTGCCTCAGAACGTGGTTGTATTTGGAGATAGGGTCTTTGAAGGGTTAATTGAGTAAAAGAGGGTCATTTAGGTGATCCTGAATATGATTGGCAGGTGCCTTTACAAGAAGAGGAAACTTGAACACAGAGGGAAGACCACGTGAAGACACAAGGGGAAGATGGCCGTCCGCAAGCCATGGAGAGAGGCCTCTGAAGAAACCAAACCTGCCAACACCTTGATCTTGGAATTCCAGCCTCCAGAACAGTGAGCAAATGAATTTCTGTTGTCTAAGCCCTCCAGCCTGTGACAGTTTGTTATGACAGCCCTGGGACACCAATGCCTCATGCCTCCCCTTGGCACCAATGACAGATGGCACCTCCCAACTTTGTTTACCCTATTCCTTCTCCTCTCTCCAGCTGGGGAAATCCCCCTCATCTTTCAAAGACCAGCCAGGGTGCCGCCTCCTCCAGGAAGAAGACATCCTCACCCCCTGCCCTCCTTAGAAGCCCTCTCACCCTGGGTTTTCCATGAGCTCCTGCAAGCCCGAGAGCTCCTTGGGGCGTGCATTGGGTCCAACTCTTTGCTGCACCAAGTGCTCAGCACCAGGCGGGGTCAGACCATCAATGTCTGTGGTTGCTTCATGGATGGAGGGTCAGAGCAATGCCTCTCCAACTGCAGTGGGCCTGGGAACCTTGCTGGAAAGAAGGGCTGGGTCAGCAGGCCTGAGGCTTTGTGTCTCTCCTCCGCTACAAGGTGATCTGACATCGGTGGTCCCTAGGCCACACACGGAGCAGCAAAGGCTTCAAGTACTCAGGACATTCCACAGTGGGACACCGTGGCCATGCAATGAGGTCATGGGCCTGCCTCCCCACCAAACTCTGCCTGGAATGGGCCCTGCACATGGTCAGTGCTGGCCGGGCTGACTAGGGGTAGGGGCCAGTGTCCACCTAGCTAAAGACTAGGCCAGGGAGGCCCCTTTGCCCCAAACATTGCTCTCAGCTGGCAGCTGGCGCCAGAAATACCAACATGAGCCCCTAAGAGCTTGAGAGAGACACACATTATGAGTCTCAGGGGGAAACGGAACGGGCAGGTTGGGCAGTGGCTGGGTGGGGGTTCCCCAAAGCCACTGAAAAGTTTGTTTCTCCTGCCAGTAACACTGAATTCACTCCAAGTTTGGGGAGAATGGGAAGTAATTTAATTTGCAAGCAATTAAAAGCCATTTTTCATACCGAAACAAGTGAGAATGTATTCTTAAAGTAGAATATAAAATGTGTAGGAATTGTAAAGACAAAAAATATTTCAAAGCTCAGGGTGAGGTCCCAACTCTGGGGACCCTGTTCACTCCCTTCTGCAGGGGGAATTTTTCGGTAAAAAGCCTGAGAAGCCCTCTCCAAGGCGTGGTCCCTCTCCAAGGCGTGGAAGGCAGGTGTGGCCCAAAGATGCCCAGGCCTGAGGGCCCAGAACCTTGACTGTGTCACCCTCTGGGGCAAAGGGGCCTCTGCAGATGAGAGCGAGGGTGGGCCTCGGGGTGGGGAGATGACTCTGGGCCGTCCAGTCTGATCACAGGACTCCTTAGAAGCAGAGTGCTTCTCCTGGCTCTATTCAAGATGTCAAGGCACATGGAGGGTCAGGTTGGCCTTGAAGATGGAGAAGGGCTCACAAGCCAAGGAGAGGAGACAGTTGCTGGAAGCTGGAAAGGGGGAACAGAGTTTCCCTAGAGCCTCTGGGAAAGGATGCAGCCCTGTCCTCACCCCGATTCTAGACCAGCAGGACCCAAGATCCGAAACCTGAGACCCCTGTCAGGCTTCCAGACTCCAGAACTGTAAGATAATACACGTGTGCTGTTGTAGCCACTGAGCTCGGGGTAACGTGTCATAGCCACGATAGGAAAGGAGCACGGCGCCTATCCCACACCAGCCTACCCAGCACAGGAGCAGTCACATGTGCCTCGGTGTGGTCACTCTTTCTGAGGACGGAGCTTCACGGGCAGTTTGGGGAGAAGGAAGGAGCCCAGGAGAGAAAGATGACGGGTCTGAAGAGGAGAGACAGATGCCAGCTTCACGGGGCTGGCCTGATGCTGACTGTGGTCTTAGGGCACAGACCTGGGGACTGTCTGGCTACAAGGGAACTCCAGCAGAGGTGAAGGTGGAAGCAGGGAGACCAGCGAGGCGCCCACAGCGCAGGCCAGAGGCCATGAAGGTTGGACATGGTGGGGGAAGCCATCAGATCCCTGACGTGACTCTGGAAGAGCTGACAGGAGCCACCAGCACTGAGTGTGGATGGAAGAGAAAGAGCAGTCGAGGATGGAGTTGCCATCTTTGGTTGTCCTCAGAAAGGACTAGGAGGTTCACCGGGTGGATGTGAAATCAGGAGTCCATATTTGGACGCACTAATTTAGAGATGTCTGTGAGACACCCTGGCAGAGACACCTGGGTAAAGAGTTGGGTGAACAAGGCTAGAAGCCCTGGTGTCCAGACTGGAAAGACCAGTGTGGAGTTGTCAGTGCAGCGACAGCATTTCAACAGCTAGCCCACCTCCCAGACGAGGTCACCCAGGGAGTGAGTAGAGGGAGAGGAGGAGGGGACGAGGACTGAGCTGGGCTGGGGGGTGGGGGGCAGCCAAGGAAGCTGAGACAAGCAGGGTGGCGAGGAAGACCCAACAGCAGGCACAGACAGCCGCTCAAGGGAGGCGTGGCCTCGGTGCCCAGCGCTGCTGGAGGGTCAAGGGCAATAAGAACAGGAAACTCACCACAGGACCTAGAAACAGGGAAGGCAACCTGGCAAGACCTGTCCCACAGCATGGTGCGGAGGGAACTGTGACTAGAGGGGTGGAAGAGAGGAGAGGCAAGCAGGAGAGAGGTGGAATCCAGGCTGCCCTCTGTGAGTGTCCACAGACAGGTGGAGGAGAGTGGTGTGTGGAGCTGGGGTGGGCCACCCCCAGCTTGGGCACCCCAAGCTGGTCGATGGGAATAGCCAGTGCAGAAGGGGAAGGGGAGGCCCTTGCTGGAGGAGTGTGGCTGAGCAAGCAGGACCCAGGCACGGTTCAGGATCAGCCTGCCGGACGCCTCAGCAGAATGCACAGGAGAGTGTTGGGCATGTGCAGATACCGGCAGATGGGTGAATATGGTTTCTTGGGGGGGTAGCTCGCTGCTTCTGCTTACTCAACTGGACCAGAGGGCGGATCATCAGCTGAGGGCACAGTGGGGGAAGATGGCGCTGAAGGTCAGAAGAGAGAGAAGGTGTGAAGTTCCCTCGGGACTCCACAGGGACCCCTGGAAGTCAGTGGTCAGGAATCGAACTCACCACCCGTCGCCATGGTGTACGTTTTTGCATATTGGCTCAGCTTGAGGGTACAGGGAACCAGACGGAGAGGTGACTTCACGGAGGTGGGGATTTCTCCAGGTGAGCGTGAGGTAGGAGAGAGAGGCAAGAGTGACAGTGTTTGAAAGGAAGGGTGAGAAGGTGAGCCTGGAGGATGGGAGACAGGCAGGGGGAGGGGAGGGAGAGGTGGCTGGCTCAGCAGGCTGAACGCGCCGGGATGAAGAGAGGCAGTGGCAGGGAAGGACCAGGAGCCCTGACAGGGAAACCAGGGGAGCAGGGGCTGTGGGGACACCACGGGAGGAGTGACCTGGGGAGTGACAACAAGATCACCAGAGGAGAGGAAAAAGGGAACAGAAAGCGGAGCGGAAGGAGCAGCCATGTGGACCCTGTTCATTCACTCAACAAACGCCCTGGGAGTATAGTCATGTGCTGGCACTTGGGGCCCTCAGTGCATGTTGCAGCCCCAAGAATTTCCAGGGTAACTGTGGCAAGAGTGACGGTGAGCCTGGCCCTGTCTGCCTGCTCTCTTCTTACCCAAGGGGGAGCCTGAGGCCCAGAAAGGGTGAGTGACTTCAAGGTCAGACAGGGAGCTGAAGACAGAGCTGGAACTCACGCAAAGCGGAGGCTTTGATGGACAAGGTCTGAGCCCTCAGAACACAATGGGCCAAAGAGGACAGTGAGACCCTTTGTGCACAATTAATATGGGGATGGGCAGCAGGAGTCTCAGCAGACCAAGGACTGACCATGTCCCTAGGAGCTACAAAAAGACAGGACAATGCCCAAGGCCCTGAAGAGCTGTGAAGTATGACAGAATGGCAAGACAGTTCGCTTCCAGAAAGCACTGTGGTTTTTCTTGCCCCCAGGCCTTTGCACATGCTGTTCCCTCTGTCTGGAACACTGTTCCCAGTCCTTCACTTGGGTAGCTCCTACTCATACTGTAGGACTGAGCTTTCCATAACTTCCTCCGGGAAGTCTTCTCTGATCTCTCCCACCCAAGCCTGGGCCAGGGGCCTCCTCTGTACTCCCTCAGCCTCCTTCGCTTCCCCATCACCACAATTTTTTAACCTAGTTGTAATAATGTGTTGTAATAACCCATTGAGTTTTCTCCACCACGGGAACACAGGCTTCCAGAGACACATCAGACTTGTTCCCTGACTATCCCAGTGCTAAGCCCAAGGCCCGGTGAGTACTTGTTACTAGGATGAAAATATATTAAAGAGGAGTCATAGCACCCTCTGTAGTGGATGCTGTTAGTGCCCCACCCAGATCTCCCAGCAAGCAGAAAACCCGTACCCCAGGCGCTGGGATTCTTGACTGGAAATGGTTTACAGATGCCCCTTTCTCTGAAGATCTGCCCTGGACTGGACTGGCTCTCGCTGTCTCACCCCATTTCATGGTCAGCATGCAATTAACTACTGACAGGTCCAGGATCAGCCCACAGGTAGTGACTGACGGACCCAGGATCAGCCTGCGGTTAGTGACTGTCAGACCCAGATGAACAAAGTCCAGCCCCCTGCATCTTAAGCTGGAGCCCATTCTGAGGGGTGATCTGTGCTCCGAGCACCCTCTGGGGTCAGGCCACAGCCTTGCTTCTTCCCCTGCCCTGTCCTCCTTCCCTCTGCTTCTCCTGAGAGCCCTCCTTCAATAAATCTCTTTCCCAAAAATCTTTCTCAGGCTCTGCCTCTAAGGAACCTGACATCCACCTTGGCTACCTCCCTGACATTTAGATGGAGGGGTGGATGGATGGACAAATGGACAGATGGGCAGATGGAGGGATGAAACTGCTTTCATCTGATCTAACTCCTCCATTGCAAAGATGAGGAAACTGAAGCCCAGGGAGGCTTGGTCTAGAGCCCAGGCCTCCAGCACTTTCTCTGCCTCCCCTGCACCCTCCAGCATCTGAGGATGCACTGGGACAACCCCCTCCCCCAGCTCTCTTCCCTACCCTCCGCAACCTCCCCTTCAATCCCCAGAACCTGGCAGGCATGCTATCCCAGAGCGGAAAACTTTGACGCTCAGAGCCCCAATCCCAGGAGCAGGCTCTGGGGGCTCCTTGTGCAGGGTGGGGCCGGCAGAAGCTTCTGGGAAGCCAGTCTTTTCTGAGGCCAGTGGGCCTGAGTTGGTGACTGAGTCAGATGTTCTGGTCTGGATTGTTCCAGCTGGGGAAAAACAACAGCAAAGAAAAGGATGTTACACAGAAGATGGATTTTCTTTTTTTCTTTTTTGTTTTTTGAGTGGAGGCCTCTCTCTGTCACCCAGGCTGCACTGCGGTGGCATGATCATGGTTCACCACAGCTTTGACCTCCTGGGTTCAAGCAATCCTCCAGCCTTAGCCTCCCTAGTAGCTAGGACTACAGGTGCACCACCATGCCTGGCTAATTTTTTTTTATGTTTTGTAGTGATGAAGTCTTGCTGTGTTGCCCAAGCTGGTCTTGAATTCCTGGACTCAAGCCACCCTCCTGGCTCAGCCTCCTAAAATGCTGGGATTACCGGTATGAGCCACTGTATCTTGGCCAGAAGATGGATTTTCTAAGGGGAAAGTATTTCCTTTTTCAGCTTCTAATAATAGCCTACAACTATTGATCTCCTACTACATGCCAGGCATTGTGCTAAGTTCCCTACGTCTGTCCCTTTGAGGCCTCAAAATAACTCTATGAAATAGGTGACATCCCCACTGCACAGACAGGGAGGTCTGGACTCAGAGAGGTTAAGTACTCGGCTAAAGTCACACAGCCAGTGTGTGTGAAGCTGGGGGATGAACTCGGGTGATTTGCTCGATTCCAGACCTATAAGACTTCAAGCCCCATTCACAGGCGACACCATACATTAAACCCACGGAGCTGAGCCAGCCCAGGTGGTCTCTGCTGTTTATAACCAGAGCCACCTGGAACCTGATTTCATCCAGACAATGACCTCCACCGTCAGCAGAGGGAGTGGGCAGCTCACCTTTCTCCAAGGATGAGGCCTGGTTGAATTTGGGAGAGTAGAGTGAACACAGAACTTTCCAAGGCCCCTCATGCTGGAGTGAGACTGTCTCTGGGGGTGCTGGGGACCGCCTCCGCCCTTTTAAGAATGAGAACTTGCGCCCAGGAGTGGGGGATCTGGAGGAGGTGGGGTTGCGACCAGGGCGGGGCATGGGCCTGGGAAGTCGCCCCCTGCCCTGTTTGGTCTCCTCCCTCTTGGTTTCAGAGCCTGGAGTCACAGGAGAAGCTGAGACCACGCAGGGCAATGCAGCTTGTCTTGGTTCAGGCCTGACTGGGACCATGCTCTCTGGGTTTCCTGGAGGTCCTTGAATCTGGGAGGTGGTTGGCTTTTCTGAGACGCCTGTCCTGAGGCCGGAGGCACAGCCCCGTGGATCTGCAGGGATACGGATGCAGGGCCCCTGGGGCTGTTGTTCCGGCTCATGGATGGATGCTTTATGGCTGAACTTTCTCCTCAAGCCCCCGATGCAGGACTCCTCCTCTGAGCTTGCTGGCTTTGTACAAGCCCATTTTTCCAAGGAAGGTCCTTCATCGGCCTCTGAGTGAGGCAGCACCTTTTGAGAGAAAGGGATTGCCTTGGTTCCAGGTATGTCCTCCAGTGCTCTCAAAGTACACCCGCTGGATGTCCCCATCTCCCTACTGGGAGATGCTCCTCTCCTCTCTTGGGAGAAGTCCAGGAGAGCCACATAGTCTCCCTCCAAGTCCCGGCTGGCCACATCATCCATCCTGAAGGCCATCTCCCCAGGCCTGGCTTGTTCCACCTTGATGAGCCCCGGATACTTGTTCCCACACGTTCTGTCCTTGCCCTTGGCTAAACTCTGGGCGAGAAACACCTGGTTGTCGGGGGACTTGGCCTGGGGCAGCTCTGGAGGGCTGCTCGAACCCAAGGTCTCTAGCTGAAGGGACCCCTGGGCCGGGGAGAGGACATTCACTGCCTGGGGTCCATCATCCACAAACTCTGGGCTGGTTATCTTAGTCCAGGGCACAGGGGCAATCCCATTCTCTGACGCCACCAGGCAGTTGTATAGGGGACGTCCCTCCAGATCGTTGTTGAGGGCCTCCAGCCACTCTTGGGTGAAGAGCAGAGGGTAGGACCCCTCGGGAACAGGCTTCTCGTCCACCATACGGAGGTCCAGGGAGAGGTATTTGACCATGACACAGACAGCCTGCTCCTCCTGGGGCTCGACCTGGAGGTAGAAGTCACCCCGGCGCAGCAGGAGGGGATTGAGCGGTGCCAAGTGGACCACAACCTTGTCCCGCAGACAGAGCGGCCAGCCCTCGTGCAGGAAGAGGCGGTGAGAGTAGGAGGCCTGAGGAGAGAAGGCTGGCATCAGAGAGGCTGGCCCGGAACACGCTGCCCTCGGCACTGCCTCCTCCCCCTCCCAGGTGCAACTAGAGTCAGCCAGGGGCCGGGTAGAAGCAGCACGGGAGAGGCTCTTGCTCTTGAAGCGTTGCGGAAGCTGCCTCCCTTGCCTCACCCAAGTCCCAGCCCTGAACTTGCCGCACTCGCCAGCCTACCAGCCCCAGTGAGAAAGCTCAGAGCACTGGTCGGCAAGTGCCGTTCCCTCGCCTCTTCTTGCTTGGCTCGTGCTCCCTACTTCTCCCCACCCAACCAGAGCAAGTCTCAGCCTCCGTTTTAAAGCCAGGGAGACATGGTGTAGACAAAGGCCTGTAGCACTAATTTATGCAAATTACTTAACGGCTTTGAGCCTCAATTCTCTATCTGCAAATAGGAATAATAATAATATGTGTTAGTACTACTGGGTTGGTATGAGGATGAAGTGAGATTATACAGATGCTCATCAATTTATGTCCCTAAATCTATCATTAAGTTGAAAATATCATACATCAAAAATACATTAAATACACCTAGCGTATCGAACATCAGTTTAACCTTGCCACCTTAAACATGCTCAGAACACTCACATTAACCCATAGTTAGGCAATATCATCTAACACTAAAGCCTGTTTGATAATAAAGTGATAAATATCTCCTGTAACTTATTGTAATTTACCTCATGTAATTTTTCACTATGCTGAGAGTGAAAGACAGAATGGTTATCTGGGGACTTGATGTATGGATTCTGCTGCATGTGTATCAATGTCACACCATGGTAAAGTTGAAAGATCGTAAGTCAAGCCTCTGTAAATTGGGGACCATCTGAACTTATATGCAAAACCCAATACAACGCTCGGCATATAATAGGTAGAAGTTCAATAAATATGAATTCCCTTTCCCTCTGACAACGTTAATCCTTTGAAAAATCGTGGAACTTTTCTATTTTTAAAAAGTCACTCATTGTTTTTATGCCACACTCTAATTTTCACGTGGAGAGGTTACTGAGTGAAGTAGAAGCAATATCGAATGGGAAGTCAGGAAATCTGGCCCCACCACTGACTTACTAGATGACCTTCCTGAACATTCTGGGCTTGCATGTTATTATTTCCCATTAGCGGGTCATGGCATAGCGGTAAAACAAAACTTTTTTAAAAATTTATTTTTGTTTAAAAAAGATAAGATGCCAGTAATCTCTGAAAGGCAGACACAGCAAGTCGTCCTGGAACAGGCCGTGACCCCAGTGATCCCCTCAGGGAGCCTCTCCACGGGGCTGTACGGATCCATGTTCAACAGTGACATCAAATGGTAACAACAGAAACAGCAGGTTTTTGGAAGAGTCTGAGTCGTGGATTAAGTCCCGGGCAGTCTAATAAAATATAGGGCAGGGAAGGCCTCCAGGGAGTGACACTAAACTTCCTGCTAATTAGGTAGGTGTTTCCTGGAACTTCTAGCTGGGGAAAGGGCCAGGTCTGACCATAGTTGTATCCACGTTGGCAAATCCTTTCATGTCAGTTACATTGTAGACTGGGTTGCCTGGAGAAGCTTCCTGCTGTGTGCCTTCATGAGCCTGGGAGCTCTCCACCTCCTTCACCAAGCCTTCTCCAGATGGCAACACGCTTTCCCTCACCTTCTCACTAAATGACACAAAACAGCCTAGCCTGATTTGTTCTTTTGCAAACAGCAGCACCCTAGAGATGACAGCAAAGAGCATCTCCTTTGACTCTCATTTGACTTTCACAGTAGCTCAGGGGCTCAGGCAGTTTAGGAATTATTCTCACTTTACAGGTGGAGAAACAGGCTTGGAGAGGTGAAGTATTTGGCTCATGGTCACACTGCTGGAAAGTGGCCAAGTGGGACTTGGACCTGGGCCTTCACATTTGAAGTCAGCGGTGTCTGTCCCCAAGTTCCAGAGACTTCACATGAAGGTGGCTGCCCCCAGGTGGTGGTGGCTAAAGAGGCTGACTTCGAGGCTGGCACGTCCCTACTTCCGAGGGAGAGACAGGAAGTGGGATAATAGCAGCCAACAGCTACAGAGCACTTGCTGCATGTCAGGCTCTGCACTGAGCTCCGGGTGTCATCTCATGCCTTGGGTGCTATGTTATCAATGTCCCCGTCTGACACCGAAGGCAACTGAAACTCAGAGATGTGACATGGACCTCTCAAGTTCACAGTGATGAGCCCTGATTTGAACCTGGGGCACCTGACTCCAGAGGTCATGCTGTTGATCCCATGTTAACCCCGCCTGCTTTAAGGCGACACATATTTGTCTATAACTACAATTGAGTTAAATTCCTCGACAGTTAAAAATAAAGATGTAGAAAGGATACAACCTTATCACTGGGAAAAATGAGGCAGGGAACAGTGCTAGTGTGGTGCTCATGGCCAAGTAACAGAAGTGAGCAATTGTGTGGTTTGTCCGGGAGAAGCAGTCGGGAAGGAGAGGATCTGCAGGAAATGGTGTCATGTGAATGTGGGCATCCTTTGCAAGTGTTTCTGGGAGAAGCTGTCTTCTCCTCCATACCATTTCCTGGGCACTGAGTTGTTCCTATGAGTCAGGCGTGAGCTAAATGTGTCACTTTTCCTTCTGGTTCCAACCATCTCCAATCCTGGCTCCTACGCCTGAGCTTTCTTTTTTTTTTTGGGGGGGCGGCCTCTCACTGTGTCGCTCAGGCTGAAGTGCAACGGCATGATCACAGCTACTGCAGCCTCAACCTCCTGGGCTCAGATGATGCTTCCTCCTTAGCCTTCCGAGTAGCTGAGACTTTGGGTGCATGCCACCATGTCTGGCTAATTTTTAAAAACTTTTTGTAGAAACGAGTTCTCACTATGTTCCCAGGCTAATCGCAAACTCCTGGGTTCAAGCGATCCTCCCACCTCAGCCTCCTACAGTGCTATGATTACAGGCGTAAGCCACCACACCCGTCCCAGTCTTGAACTTTTAGCTGCCAGTTATTTCTATTGATCATAGTCCTCACCCTTCCTTTTTTGCTCCTAATGGGCTGTGTCCCTGACATGCAGTGAGCAACTCAGGAGAGGTTGGTGAATCCCAAGGACTCTTGAGACTGAGATGACAGTAGGGTGGGTATTAATAACAACAGTGCAAAGAACAGTCAGCCAACCTGAGAAAGGTCCGGGCAAGCTCCTGCAGCGGGTCCCTGAGGCATGGTCTCCTCTGGCTTCTCCCATCCTTTTCTGACCATGGAGGCAGGCACATGACTCAAGCCTGACCAGTCCTGGCTCCCCATTCCTCCCGTCAGAGTGATTGTCTCAGGAATGGACATGTGACCCAAGCCAGGCCAATCAGGACCCTTCCTTGAGATTTTTCTATCTGCAGTTGATGAGGACGAGTTTATTTTCAACTCACACTATAGCATCCCTGGGCTATAAGAATGACGCTGACAAGGAGGGAGAAGCTGAGACATGAGACAGAAAGGGTCTTCAAGGGGCTTGATCCGTGGATCAACTCAGACCGAGGCCTGATCCACCCCGCCCTGGTCTGAGTGATCTGTCATCTGCAGCCAACAGTTCTGCCTAGGACACTTTTCCCTCCACTTGGCCTCCGGAGAGGCCACACTGAGACTGAATTTGAAGGAGTCACCAGGGAAGAAAGCAAGAGTCCTGATGCCTCGGGGCTCCAGGGAGCTCTTGGATGTTCTCTGCCGCTTCCCTCAAAGCTGCTCCACTTCAGCCAAAGCAGCCCGGCGGTGCCCACCATGCCACCCCAGGGCAGTCTCCAGACCTTCTGATTCAGTCCTTCCTTCCCACTAGTGCAAGTGTGAATGCAAGGGACTCCCAGATTTCACAAGGCATAGGGCACACAACCCCCTGCTCCATCTAGGGGGCTGGGGTCTCCCTTTGGAAAGCTCACCCGCACGCTCAGTTCTTCCTGTGAGACAAGACACATGCTGGCCCACCTCCTTCCGGGCCTGCCTCCAGCCCCATGGCTTTCTGGGAGAGCTTGTCCACTGGCCCTGGGCCCTCTGACTTACGCAGGCCATTTCGCGCACTTGCTCACACAGGCGCTTGGCAGGGATCAGGAAATCCAGGAGGAAGCTCAGTCCATCCCCCTGGAAGTCAGAGTCCAGGAGCCGGAACACCTGACCCAGGACGGTGGGCGCCGTGGCCTCAAAGGGAGGGTAGAGGCCCGCCAGGGCATGCTGGATGGCTGTGTCCAGGGAGGGAGGGTCCTGTGGGGGACAGGAGGAAAGGGTAGAAGTAATGATGCAGCGATAACAAGGGCAGTGTCCACTTCCCTGACCTCCAGGCCCCGTGTGACCAGGGCCTTGCTAACTCTCTATCCTCCCCCCCTACCCTGTCCCTCTCATTCACCTCTTCCAGCCACGTTAGAGTTCTTTTCTGTTCCTCACACACACTAGACACAATCTCACCTCAGGGCCTTTGTACTGGCTGTTCACTCTGCCTAGAAACCTCTTCCTCAAGCAATCTCATTCCCTCACTTCCCGCAGGTCTTTGCTCAAAAGTCATCTGATAGTTCAAGAAGCAGAGGAGGAACTGGATGGGGCATTCAGGTCAGGATCAAAGGGAAGGAGGAGGTTGGCATCACCCAAACCCCATGGCCTGGCTGACCTGTCGACTCGCAGTTGGAAGCTGAGCACCAGAGAAGCCCAGTTCTAGTCAGACAACCCAGTTCACACACAGGTGGGCGAGTGACAGGAAAGGACTGCTGCTCTGGCCACGGGACTCTTGGGCAGCTTGTTCCACAGCAGTAAATGACGCAGGTCCAGAGCTCCTGACTCTACATCGAGCTCCTTCTAGATGTGTCTCAGGCACCGGGCATGAGCTCATCAGACCCAGCCCGGCCACTTCCCAGGCCCGCTCCTCCCCATTCCTCTCTCAGTGATGACCTCCCCACCCAGTCGGGCTCCTGGGCCCGAAATGCACTCCTTACGACTCCCCCACACCTCAGCTCGTCCTAGACGCCCTCCTCCGCCACAGCTCACCAGCTGCCGTGCTCTGCTCAGCCCAACCCAGCCCCATCCAGGCTCCACAATTACGTGGGGTCACCTCCTCCTTGACTGTCAACTTCTAGTCTTCCTCACTCCAGCCACTCTCCACCAGGACCCCAGCGTGAGCTTTCTTAGATGCAAACCTGACTTCCTCCTGCTCGAGCTCTTCAAGGGCTCCCCACTGCCTTCAGGAAGCACTGGCCTCCAGGCACCCAGCTCACCAAGATAGGGCCACCATGCGCCACCCCTGCTTCTGTGCCCGCCTCACTGCCTCACCGCCTCTCTCGTGCTTCCAAGTGGCACACGCCTCGTCTCACACACTCCAGGTCTTTGCACATACTGTTCCTTCCTCTGGCAATGCCCTCCACTTCCACTTCCACCTCACTAGGCCAACCCCTCATTCCTCAAGATCCGGGTCAGCCCTCAGCTCTTCCAAGAGGTTTCCCTGACCTCCCAGCCTCCTACCCAACCCAGCAGGGTCAAATGTCCCTTTTCCTGGGCTCCTGTGGGACCCTATCGTAGTAGTTCCCCAAATGATTATGTCTCCCTCAGGGGACTCCAGACTCCCTAAGGGCAGGGTTAGTAAGCAGAACAGACCCTGGAGATGCCCATGTCCTAATCTCTGGGACCCTTGAACATGTTATCTTGAATGTTAGAGGTTAGGGTTGCAGATGGAATTAAAGTGCTCGTCAGCTGCCTGTCACACAGAGAGGCTATCTTGGTTACACAGAGGTCCCCCAAAGGACAGGAGGATTCAAGAGGGTAAGGAGTCAGGGGAGACGTGCCTTTGGTGGCAGGACTGAAGCCGCGGCTGACTGTGCGCGCAAATGAAGAGCCAAGGCACGTGGCCGTCTCCGGGAGGGGGGAAGAGGCGGGGCCAAGGAATGTGGGCGTCTCCTAGAGGCGGGAAGAGGCGGGGCCAAGGGATGCGGGCGTCTCCGGGAGGCGGGGCCAAGGGATGTGGGCGTCTCCTGGAGGCGGGGCCAAGGGATGTGGGCGGCTCCGGGAGGCGGGGCCAAAGAATGTGGGCGTCTCCTGGAGGCGGGAAGAGGAGGGGCCAAGGGATGCGGGCGTCTCCGGGAGGCGGGGCCAAGGGATGTGGGCGGCTCCGGGAGGCGGGGCCAAGGGATGTGGGCGTCTCCGGGAGGCGGGAAGAGGAGGGGCCAAGGGATGCGGGCGTCTCCGGGAGGCGGGGCCAAGGGATGTGGGCGGCTCCGGGAGGCGGGAAGAGGCGGCGAGCTGGTTGTCCCCGAGCCTCAAAAACGCGGCCCACCCACGCCTTGCCTTCCACTTACGATCCGAAAGATAATGCGTGAGTGCTGCCTTCGGCTACTGAGCGTGTGACCCCGTGTTAGAGCAGCCCTAGCGAGCGGACTTGGCGGGCACTGGCGCCTGCTGCTCTCTGGGTCCTCGGCAGCTGGCACGCGGCCAGGCGCGCAACAGGGCTCGGTGGATCTTGTCCCAGAATGGACAAACTGCCCCTCTCGGGACCGCGAGCGTTCCACCCTTCGAAGAGGGAAGAGGGACGAGGCCAGCGGTCTCCAGGCATCACTGCCGCCGTAGGCAGCACAAAGCTGGGCACAGAGAGCTGTCATCACTATTTATAGAATGAGTGAATGAATGAATGTCTGCAGTCCCATTCTGAAGGAAAGACGATCTTGGACTGACAGGGCCCTGAGCTCAGCAGGGATGATGTACTGACAGGCACTCGACGCTGAACGCGCACGTGCAGGGGCGGCGAGGGGGTGAGGGCGCGTCCACTCCGAGGAGGGGAGGGGTCTTCAATTCGGCAGGACAGAGAAGGGTTCATCTGGCCTGGTGTCCTCTTCTGATGGGCTCCCCACCCTCGCCTAGCAAGGTCCTACCGGTCATTTCTCACCCCATGCAATCCTCAGCACAGCAGTGGTGGGGGGAGGGTTAGGGAAGAAGAGGATCACCCTGGCCCTCTGTGAGCACACCGGGTCAGCGGGCCAGCACCCCTCCCTGCCGTGAGCCTTCCCCACCTCACCCGCCTCTCCTGGGACCTCACTGTGCAGCCTCAAGTAGATCCCTTCCCTCTCTGGGTCTCTTTCTTCATGTGCAGATGGAGCTGGGACAAGCTTGTTTAGTTTTGTTTTGGGAAATTTCATCATTCACTGTCACTTTCGTGATTTTTGTTTTGTCCTTGAGTTGGGGTCTCACTCTGTTGCCTAGTCTGGAGCGTAGTGGCATTATCACGGCTCACTGCAGCCTCAACCTCCTAGGCTCAGGCGATCCTCAGCCTCCTGAGTGGCTGGGACTACAGACACACACCACTGTGCCCAGCTAAATTTATTTTTTGTAGAGATGAGCTCTTGCTGTGTTGCCCAGGCTGGTCTTGATCTCCTGGGCTCAAGCAATCCTCCCACCTTGACTTCCCCAAGTGTTAAGATTATAGACATGAGTGACTGCAACCGGCATCTTTGTGAATTTTAGCATCTCCACATACCAGCTTATTAGCACTTGCTGTTTTTCTTCAAATCAACTCACTTTTTAAAAGTTTGCATAATTGTGTTTTAAATGAGACACTATATCACCACATTGATTATGAGAATGCAACCAGACTGGGTTCAAATTTTGACTCTGTCACTTACTGGTTGTGTGACCTGGCAAGTTACTTAACTCTCCGAGTTTCAGTTTCCTCATCTATAACATGGAGATTGTAATCAAAGCAACCTGAAAGAATTGAATGAGCTTGAATGAGATGTAAATTCTCAGCACAGGACCAGGTGCTAATTAAATAAGAGCCATTCTTGCTATTTTATACATAGATTTTATATATGTCATACTATAGTTACTAAATCACTGCTATATATGGAAAAATCTATGTAAACTGGCATAAATAGACTGTAACTCCAGAGATAAACCAGTGATGCATTGGATAGCTTTTATATTATTTTACTTATGTATTTATATTGATCATATATTTATGATTCTAATAATTAACTGTGTGTCATATATATGTTTCTATAAATAACATAATATACAAATATATAAAATATATTTTAGTTTTACTGTTTTATTTCTACCAAAATAAACTACTTTTTAAAAGAAAAGTAAACAACAAAAACAAATAGTGGCCATTACATTCTAGGAACATCTAGTTACCTCCTGGAGGTGCAGGAGATCTTTCTTTCCCCCCAAATCAAGATTGGCACGCATTAGAAAGACTAAAGATGTCTTGGCTGGGTGTGGTGGCTCACACCTATAATCCCAGCACTTTGGGAGGCTGAGGCAGGAGGATTGCTTGAGCCCAGGAGTTTCAGATCAATCTTGGCAACATAGTGAGACCTCTTCTCTACAAAAATTTTAAAAATTAGCCAGACATGGTGGCACATGCCTATAGTCCCAGCTACTCAGGAGGCTGAGGCAGGAAGATCACCTGAGTCCAGGAGGTCAAGGCTGCAGTGAGCTATAATTGTGCCAGTGCATTCTAGCCTGGGTGACAGAGTGAGACCCTCACTAGAAAGAAAGAAAGAAAAAAGGAAGGAAGGAAGGAAGAGAAAGAAGAAAGAAAGAAAGAAAGAAAGAAAGAAAGAAAGAAAGAAAGAAAGAAAGAAGGAAAGATTGATTAAAGAGGTCTTATTAACCAGAGGAAGCTTTTCTCCTTGGGTTCACAGAAGATAGAAAATTCAAAATGTCCTGTCACCAGACAGTACCATGTCATTTAGTTCCGGTCTATGACATATCTTGTGTCCTAACTCATCCCAACGTCTAGGAAACAAGGAGTTAAACTCTCTCTTCCTCAATGCTCCTCAGTTTCCTCATCGGCACATAGATGGGGATTCTAGTTCCTACCCTGCCACCCTCAGATGACTGTTCTGGAGATACAAGGAGATTGTAGACGTAGAGGGTCTTGGGAAAAGCAACAGGTCTTGCTGCAGTTATTATTAATTGTTATTTATTTTATTCATCCTGTCAAAGCTCAGGTTCCAGCCTCAGTGTGAAGACATCTTCCCTCTCCCAGTCTCTTCCTGAATCCACTGCCATCACCCCATCAATACCAGCTGCTGGATGCCAGGCCCTCCACTCCACTTCTCTTACTGCACCCACATGGCCATGCTGGGTCTCAGCAGGAACCACCATTTTGTCCGTAAAGCAACTGAGACTGATCTCGCCCAAAAGCACAGAGAGGAGGAGACACAGCCAGCATCTACAGATCCAGGCCAGTGAAGTCCGCCGCGTCCATCCCCTGCTGCCTCCTCTGGTCTGAGGCTGGCCTTCCAGCTGCCTAGCTTTCTGTTTCTGATGGGGCTAAAGAAACTGTGTGCCTCCCCAGGGTTCACAGGACACCTCTGGCTTCCATACACTGGCTCCGTGTGCCACACACACACTGTTAGCATTTAAGGGGCAGCCAGTAAAAAGGAAGAATCTTCCAAGTTAACAGAACTCCGGGCTCTTGGCCAGCGCATTACCTGCCACAGGCCCAGGGCCTCACAGCCATCCAAGGAGTGAGGGAAGCACACAGCCAGGGGGGGCCCAGGCGCCTGCAGGAAGGAACGCGGGCCACTCTGATTCCCAGTCAACTGGCAGCCCAGCCTGGGACCACAGGAACCCAGACGCCAGACGTGGGCCCCTCAGAATGATTTCCGTGAAACTTAATAGACGGGTTTCCATTCCTTCCCAGTGAGCACAGCCCGTAGCCCGGCTGGGCCTTTAACTGTTCCCCGGCAAGAGGGCAGGAGCAGAGGCAGGAGCCAGCGGGTGTGAGACTGAAAAGGAAGAAGGGGAGACAAGCCAGGGTTCCCTCCCCTACAGCCCAGGGCCAGAGAAGAAGCCCATCCAGGGCCCAGGCAGAACCAGGTCTGCATCACCAGTCTCTGTGATACCATGCTCATGACCTTCTGGACAGACATAGGGACCCTTGCACGGTGTGAGGGGCACAGAACTATCTGCTCACAGCGGTTATGCCAGCAGGGGAGCAGGGGGTCATATGCTTCCATTTCAACATTTTCGCAATGAGCCGCTCTCACTATAATCTTAAGAATTACTTTCATCAGGTAAAATGTACAAACAAAAAGTGTGCTGGTCAATATCTTGTACAGACCCCTGTGAGCCACTTACTCAGATCAACAGACAGAAGATTTCTATGCTCCTCCTCCCAGCCAACTCCCCCACCCCAGGGAACTATCTCTCTGATAACTATAACTTTTTAAAAGAAAAAGTGTCACACTATATGATCTATAGTATGTGCAAAACCATGTGTAAGCCTAGAAAAAGGTCCAGGTAAACAGTAACTCAAGTGTGGACTGCAGTCCTCTGAGGGCTGTGAGGGATGGGGGCTTGGAAGGCAGTCTTTTGATTTTCTTCAGAGTTTGCTAGAGTTTCCAAACATTCCGTAACCAGCTTGTATAGCTTTTATAATCTGGAAGGGGAAAAAGTGTGATTGTATGTGTGTTTTTAAGCTGGTTTCCCTTTTAAATGGTCTCGCCAGATGTTGCTAGCTGGAGTTTCTGCACATGGCCTGAGCTCTTCTTAAAGGTCCAGAATTACCCACTTAGTCCAATAGCAAAGCCTTGAGTATCACATGACATCAGCCCCCCCTCACTGGGAAGAGAGGCCTGAGAGGAGGTGGGGGTGAGGGTATAAGGGCCTAGGGCTGCTTTCAACCCTGTTCTGTCCTGTGGACGAAATGCCCAGGGAAGGTGAGTCTGCCCCTGACTCCCTGGGTGACTTTGGCCTCAGTTTCCCTATCTGTAAAAGGGAGACATCAGGCTTATCTATCTCACTTCCAGTGGGGACATTCTAGAATTCAAAGGTTAGGCCGGATGCAAGGGCTCAGGCCAGCACTTTGGGAGGCCGAGGCAGGCGGACTGCTTGAGCCCAGGGGTTCGAGACCAGCCTGGGCAGCATAGCGAGACCTTGTCTCTATGGGGAATCAAGAAGTTAGCCAGGTGTGGTGGCACGTGCCTGGAGTCCCAGCTGCTTGGGATGCTGATGGGGAAAGAGCACCTGAGTCTAGGAGGCTGAGGCTGCTGTGGACCATGATCCTGCCACTGCACTCCAGCCTGGGTGACAGAGTGAGACCCCAACTCAAAAAAAAAGTTATTATGGGAAGGTTTGGAGTGGGCATGTGGTTTCTAAATGGGATCAGTTAATCTTCAGTTGGTGAGAAAATTTTAAAAGACCTGTCTCATCCATCTTCGTACCTTGGGCCCAGATGCACATAATGCTTTTGGGAGCCTGACAGGTGACCAGGAACACAGAAGCTGGACGAGTGAGAGAGCAAGCCCTCCAGCCCCTCAGTGCATGACCCCTGACAGTCCCCAGCACCAGGGAAGCAACAGGGAGTAGTGGAGCCTGGGGTGCACCCCCCATCAGCATCTATTGAGTTGCTTTGGCCCCATTTCTCCTGGTCTACTGATTTTTTAGTAAAACCTCCCCAGTATTTAGTGGCTGGCCAAACCAAACACAACTGTGAGCCAGATACAGCCCAGCAGGCGTCAGGTTGTGACCCCCAGTCTCAACGACCTGGGATACTCCTCTGGACTTCTCTAGGCTGGAGAATCTAAGACCAGCATTCTGTTGCTCTGACTGACTGCCAGGAAGTTCTTGTTCCCGTCCAACTAAAACGTCTTCTGCTTTAAGTCCTTTTTATTTTTTGTGTGGGTGGAGGTATGAGTGAGAATTGGCTCCATATTAAAAAAAAAAAAAAAAAAACCCAAGCAAAAATACTTTCAGAAACTGGAAAAACAGCTCAAATGCAGTGAACCAAGAAGACAGTGGGTATCAGTAGACCCACGTTCAAGGCTGGCTCTGTCGTGTATCATCCGTGTGACCGCGAGCAAATCCCTTTGTTTCTCCGAGCCTTAGCTTGGTGCTCACTCCCTTCCGTCCCTCTCCCCCTTGCCTCTGTCCAGGGGATCATCGCCTCCTACCCAGACCGCCTCGTGAGAGCGGTTATAACAGAGCTGCTTCCTCCCAGGCAAGTGTTGGGTGTTAGGCCTGAGCCAAGCACCTGCTATGCATTAATTTTTATCTTATCATCCCAATCATTCTATGGGTCGGGTATTTTCATTCCCATTTTACAGGTCAAAAAACTGAGGCCAAGTCTCTACTGCTAGTAAATGGTAGGGCTGGGGAATGAACCACTAGCTGTCCTGTCTCTTCCTGGGCTCCCTGCACCAGGCCAGGCTCCCCTTGGGCCACCACAATGGCTTTCCTAACACAGAGATCCACTTGTGACCCTCCCCTGCTCAATGACCGTGGTGGCTCCCTACTGCCTTAGGAACTCGTTAGCCCGGCACTGTGGCCCTTCGGTCAGCTCCCAGCTCACTGTTCACTCCTGCTAAAGACACTTTATGCTCGAGCCTGGGGTTTCCCAACCGCCCATGTGCCCCCTTTGTGAGGGTCTCTCGCCATGTTCACGTACTCATTTGTTATGCGCTTGATGTTCATTATTAATTGTTATTTACTTAACATTTGTCTTTTTGTTAATTCTTTTTCAATTTAAATTTGTTTACTTATTCTTATGTGCTCATGCCGTTAAAATCACTTCCTAGTACTCATTAAGGTGGACAGCTGTACAATAAAAAATGTCCATCTAAGCTCCACCTAAAGTCCCCCTCCAGGCACCCACGGTGGGTGCCTTACTTGGGAAGTGCTGCCTGGACACACATCTCTGAGCCTCCACCCTCACTGCACCCTTCCCTAGATAGGGTGAGCTGCTGCCCACCTACCAGAACCCCGCCAACCCTGCCTCTATGCTCTTCAGCTTTTCAAGACATGCATTTCCAGGCGAGAGAGGGACCCACCAGCCATCAGACAGCCTAGAGCCCCCAGAGAAGGAACCTGGCTTCCCCATGGACTGCAAGCCCAGTGCAGGGCCCAGGGCCTCATCCAGAGCTCCGTGCACAACAGGGTGAGGGTGTGAGGGACCACCGTGCAGTAGATACTTAGACAATGTTGAATGAACTGGACTGGACTCCACCAGTGTTTCGAAGTGTGGGGTGGGGTCCCGGGTGGCCCACAAGACCATTTGGGGAGCACATGGACTCTATGTGAAACCACGGCACGAAAATGACTCCAATTCCCTTCCAGTCCTCCTGATAACACCAGGGACGAGTCTCAGGCTGGAGTCGATTTATCTTGAACACCTCTCAAGACACTTAATTATTACTCCTTCTCACAAAAAGCCCACTGTCCTCTGGCTTGAAATTGTCCACAGTCAGCCGCACCCAGTCACTGTTTACTGACAGGTTTGCCTTCTCTGAATATATATTTTATAATCACTTTCTATTTAAACAGTGAATACTGATTTTCATGGTCGTAATATATAATTTTCTGTTTAAATATATTTTAAGTCTATAAAGTAAGTTGATTTAAAGAAAAATATTGAGCAAATAATAAGTAGTAGGTTTTATACTTTTCTTGTAATATTTTATCCAGTAAGAAGATATGTAAAAGTTGTTTCAATGATACTGTCATTTGGGAAACATGGGACTGGGTAAACCCTAAACCCTTTTGCCATAAATTCTCTGACACTAGGAAGCCCCCAAACACTAGACAGCTGTTCATCAAATTACCCCACAAAAATTACAACCATGATGGGTATCATGAAGGAAGGATAAGTGGCATGCTAGAGTGAAAGTCAGGGAAATCAAGGAAGGCTCCTGAAGAGGTGATATTTGGGAGATTGGCTGGGTAAATAGGAATTCATTAGGCAGTGATCCACCCAGGAGGAACAGCATGTGCAAAGGCCTGGGGCAGTAGGGAACATGAACCCTAGGAGGCCCTGAACCAAGACCAGAGTGGCTGGAGCACAGAAGTGAGGCCAGAGGGGTAAGCTGGTGACAACCTTTACTATTTAAAGATAGAGAAGGGAGGGAAATCTCCTCATTCACACTAGAAAAGGAGTTGCTTGACCTTTGAGAGGTGCAGTCCCATGCCTGCCCCAGATCAGAGGGTCTGGAGTCAGGGAGAGGTTTCTGGATTCTGAAACTCATAACCAGGCTAGGTGTGAAATCAGGAAGGGCTTGGCAGACACTGCTTGGTGCAGGCTACATCTCTGGGGTGGCCGAGACAGCCAAGTGCAGGTTCAACACTCAGGCTGTCCTAACTTGCACTTCCTGGCCGGGTGACCTTGAGCAGCACTTGAGTTCCCAGAGCTCAGGTCCCATTGGGTGGAGATCCCAGCAGGTCAGCTCTTAGCCCTGCATGGAGCTTTGCCTATAGGGAGCCGTGAAGAGCCCCGAGAGCAACGTGTGTGTTCACCTGTCCTGCCGGTGCCTGGTTTTGCAGTATGTCTGTGGTGTGCCTGCCAGTGCAGTGCACACCCATTTTAGCAGGATGAGGAAGCAGTGGACAAGGCTTGTGAGCATGAGAGGGCACATGTGTTCAGCCTTGTGAGTCCATAGGAGTGCTCTGGTGCGCTCCACACATGTGCGTGTGGGTGAGCATGAACATGCCTCTACATAGAATTCTTCTGCGTGTGGACATGTGCATGAGTGAAAAACAAACATTCAGCATGACTGGTCACAGTCAGGGGGCTAAAGCCCTGGCCTATCTTCATAGCTCTTTTCCAAACCCCCACAGTTCCTGTGAACCCACCTGGGGCTCTTGGGCCTGCCAAGCAGGGCTGAGATTCCCTGAAAACAGACTTTCCTTTCATTCCCTGTTCCCAGATACTGGCACAAACACACCCACGTGCGCACGCACACACACACACACACACACACACACACACACACACACACACGCAATTCTCCCCAGCGTGTCCCAACCTTCTCAAGGTTCCAGTCCAGGTGTAGGGGTATGACCCTCCCTCTTCTCCTCCCCAGCTACCTCCCCACCAAACTCCCATGGGAGCACCCCTTGTGGGACAATGTGCACATCTGACTCTCCAGCTCTGAGTCTAACCCAGCGAGCCCACCCACGTTTTGGTCAGCAGTTTTCTTCTCTCCATTCTCCACCCCTAACCCTTCCTGCCTTGCACTTCCCAGCTGGGCTGAGAGAGGACTTTCATGCCCAGCCGCATCCAAGCCCCTGGAGGGACAACGTGCACATGGGACTGTCCAGCTCCAAATCTAAAATGCAAACCGCCCCAAGTTCTGCCCAAGGCCCAAGAGCTGGGATTCAAGTTCAGATCAGTGCTCTGCATTGGGGCCATTTTAAAGTTTCAGGTAGCCCAATCCACTCCATCCCTCCCACACTGGAAGAGGCCCAGAAAGGGCCCAGCCGAAAACGGGCTCCCGTGCCCCCCCCCAGGGGAGCAGTTAGCACAGACCCCCGGGGAGGCCCTGAGGGTCATCTCAGCACAGAAGGTCGGGCCCCGACGCCCGGGCTGTTCTCATAGGGAGCCGGGAGGGCGGCGCACCACCCGAAGGGGCCCAGCAGGGTGGTCCAGGCCTTGGCAGGTGTTACCATGGTGACGAGCGGCAGGCGGCAGCGGCTCCTCTCCGGGCGCCGGATCCGTGTGTCCGCGGGTCAGTCCGTCTGGCAGCCCCGGCCCGCCTAGTCCTCGAGCGGGCCTCAGCCCCGAGGAGCGGCCCGGAACAGACC